>NW_020230110.1:0-75690 GCF_003227715.2 Harpegnathos saltator
AAAAACGTGGTTTACATCATGTTCATATATTAATTACTTTAAAACGAGATTTTAAAATAACTCCTCAAATTGTAGATACATATATATCTGCTGAAATTCCTGATCCAAATGAGAACAGTAGATTACATGATATAGTTATGAACATATGATTCATGGACCTTGTGGTGATTGGTGTTTGATTGATGGAAAATGTTCAAAACATTACCCAAAATCTTTTCTTGAAGAAACTAAAATGGATAATGATGCTTATCCGTATTATCGGAGACGAGACGTTGGGAAACATTTGAACGTCCTGGTGGATACATAGTTGATAATCGTCATATTTTCCATATTATCCTATTTTATCAATTATATTTAATTGTCACATAAATGTTGAAATAGTTTCAAGTATTAAATCAGTTAAATATCTTTATAAGTACATTTATAAAGGTCACGATGCTGCTGCTGTAACTATTGAACCAGTAACAGAAAATATAATTTTAGAACATAATGAAATACGTGATTATATCGAAGCTCGTTATATAGGACCTGTGGAAGCTGTTTGACGTATACTTGAAAAGAAATTACAAAATAAGAGTCACTCTGTAATACGTTTGCCAGTCCATTTGCCTAATGATCAAAATAAAACTATTGAAAATGAAAACGTTGATAACGCACTTTCTCTGCTTTAGATCAGGTTACTATGTTAATAGACTATTTTGCACTAAATTTATGTGATGAAGAAACAAGGAATTATTTGTATATAGAAATTCCATGTTATTATACATTTAAAAAATAAAAAGTTGGTCGAACAAAAAATGGTCGCAATGTTTCATATTAGGTTAAATACAGTAGTCATAATTGTGTAGGACGAATGTATACCGTTAGTCCAACTCAAATAGAATTATTTCATTTACGAATATTGTTACTCACTGTTGAAGAGCTACAAGTTTTGAAAATCTAAGGACTGCTAATGAACAAAATTTCTCAACTTTCACAGTTACATGTTTAGCTTTAGGTTTGATTGAAAATGACGATGAATGGATACGAGCTATAGATGAAGCTGTTAAGTGGATAATGCCACGACAACTTCGCAGATTATTTGCACAAATTTTGATACACTGTCAACCGTCAGATTCAGAAGAACTTTGAGAAAAATTTAAAGTTGCGATGTCAGAAGATTATACGAGACATATTGGTATTTTACAAGGACAAAGAAAAGCATACATTGTAATTAGCAGTATACTTCCGACGGAAGGTAAAAGTTTTGCAGACTTTTCACAAATGGAACAATTAGTAGAAAATGTTGAAGAGGAAAGTTACATGTCGCTTGATCAGATGATAGAACTTGGTACGAGACAATACAATCAATTAAATGATAAGCAAAAGGAAATAGTCGATTGTTCGGAACTAGCCCGAACATAGGATAGCTCCGGAGAGCTGGCTGGAAGTACGGGATCGCAGAGCGACGTCCGCCTGCGTCTAGGCTCGCTCGAGTCCGCTCGGTGACCGTCCGGTCGTCCTGATCAAAGGCCGGGGCCTCGCAAGGCGACCACAGACCCTGCTGATCAGGCCGCGTCGCGCGCCGACTGGGCCATGCCCAGGGACGGCGGCGAGAACAAGAGAGAAGAAGCACGCGCACGTGCCGACGTAAAGTGACACGCAGTGTAAACGCAATGGACGCAATAAACGCAGTAGTAACGCAGAAGAGAATAACGCAGAAGAACGACGCAGAAGAACCTAAACGTAGCTATATACAAGCGAAACAACGTCGCCTACGCAAGTCCCGCAGGACACACGTCCGTGACGTCAACGGTGCGCGGCACCCGAAGCACGCCAAGGACGTGCAACGAAACGACCTCCGTCGTTTCGGATGGCCTGCCCTTCCGGGCGTAATGGCCAATAGCCAGCCACGGTCCCGAGGACGCGTGGAAACGGAGCTCCGAGAGCTCCGGCTCGCAGGACGACCAAGTCGCTCCTGCGAGAAAGCCAAGTTCCCAATGGACACTTGGACGAAGGAGCGCAAACGCTCTAGGACTGCGACCGAGCCGCTCCAAAACCGCCAAAGGCCCCTACGGACACTTGGGCAATAAGGGAGCTCGAAGCTCCGAGGAGACGGTCGAGTCGCTCCTAAGATCACGGCAACGCTGTGAGCCCGAGATCACAAAACGAGATTCGAACCATTTGCCTCAACCCAGCAGGGTGTGTCGGCGCCACCTTCAACTCAGCAGAGTCTATAGAGCAGTGGTTCGAATCTGAAACGAAATACCCGATCGCCCTAGGAAGCCTAGAAAGCGCGTCGGTAATCACCAGTAATACGATGCACTAACGTGTAGCACTACTTGCTATCTAAACTGGCCAGGCAGAAGACAAGACAAGGCAAGGACCAGGCATCGCGCGCCTGGTTATATATCCGGGCGGTCGAATCTTGCCCGCGGGCAGCGGAATCGCGAGCCGCGCCGTGTAGCGGCCGCGGTTGGACCTAGTGGGGGTCCCGCGCGCTCGCTCGCGAGAACCCGAGTCCCCCGCCGCCAGCGAGAACGCCCCGGGCACTAGGCCGCCCGCCCTGCAGCGTTGACTCGCACCGACTATCCGTACAGCACGTGATGCTGTACGGAACATACCGCCCGCCTCCGTCGCGGCGACGGAAGTCAGTGGTGGAACAAACCCCCACCAGGAAGGCCCCACTCGCGGCCTGGCGGCCGTGAGGGCCTGTTAATCCCCTTCATGTTGAAGGTTGATTGGGATGAGCCCCTTTCGGATCCACAGGGAGCCTCACCAGCTTGACCAGTGGCCGGGTCAGGGTCGAGTCCGCTGTGCGCACCTGCGCCACGCGGACGTGCCCATCCGGGCCAGGCAGCAAGCCGGTGATGCGGCCGAGAGGCCACCGGGTAGGAGGAAATCGGCTATCCGCCAAGAGCACGAGGTCGCCGATGTCTAACGGACGAGAAGCGATGAGCCACTTGCCCCGGACCTGGAGCTGGGCTAGATATTCTCTAGACCATCGCTCCCAAAGATGCTCCGTCATATGCTGGAGCAGCTGCCAGCGACTCATCCTCGCGACCTGAACGTCCCCGAGGGATCGCTCAGGCGGACACAACAGCGGGCGCCCAATCAGGAAGTGCCCAGGTGTCAGGGCCTCCAAGTCCTGTGGGTCGTCCGTCAACGGACACAATGGCCTGGAGTTGAGACAGGCCTCAATGCGAGCTAGAAGAGTGGCGAACTCCTCATAGGTCAGTGCCTGCTCTCCTATTACCCTTCGCAAGTGGTGTTTGACGGACCGCACTCCTGCCTCCCACAGTCCGCCGAAATGCGGAGCTGAAGGAGGCATGAACTTCCAGGTGATGCCCTGGTTACTCAAGGAGGCCGCGACTGGTCCCCCAACGCCATGACCGCCTCAAACTGCCCTCGCAGCTCGCGGTCCGCACCCACAAATGTGGTCCCCCTATCGCTGTACACGGCAACCGGCAGGCCCCGCCGGGCCGCGAAACGATGAAAAGCCGCTAAGAAGGTCGGGGCCGAATAGTCACTGACCACCTCCAAGTGGACAGCGCGCGTGCTGAAGCAGACGAAGACAGCAATATATCCCTTGGAGGTGGTACGTCCGCGCCCTCGAAACGGACGCACCGCGACCGGTCCAGCATAATCCACCCCGGTGGCAGAAAACGGTGGATGAGGCAACACCCGATCGCGAGGCAGCGGAGCCATGAACGGGGTGATCGGGGTGCCCTTATGACGTGTGCAGCGCACACAGCCCCGGATCACCTGGCGCACGAAAGAGCGCCCAGCTGGAATCCAGAATTCGCGCCTCACGGTGAGCAACGTCAGCTGCACTCCCCCGTGCAGCGTGCGTTCGTGCGCATCTCGCACAACGAGAGTCGCGAGCCGAGAGCGTCGCGGTAGCAGGACTGGCTGCCGTGCATCGATCGGTAACGCTGAGAATTGCAGGCGGCCCCCCACCCGCAAGAGGTCCCGCTCGTCCATCATGGGGTTGAGTGGCCGCAACGCCGATCTCACCATCAATGCTCCCCCGCTTCAGACGGCCCAATTCCTCCGCGAAGAAGCGGTGCTGCGTAACCCGCAGCAGGCGCAGTCGAGCTTCACTCAGTTCGTCCGCCGTTAAGGGTCCACTGATCCGTGGGACTCGCAGGAATCGTCGTACATAGGCCATCACGCGGATGGCCTTGCGGAAGGAGCATGCTCGGAGGACACCGGACCAGTCCTCCGGGTTCACGGCCACCACGTGAACCATGCGCCGTTCCTCGCAAGTGCTTCGGTCGCTCGCGACGCAAGTTAGACCCGGCCAGCCCGCCGGGTCCTCGACAAGCCAGGAGGGGCCACGCCACCAAAGGGCGTGTTCTCGTAGCCCGCCGGCCAACAAACCCCGGGAGGCGCAATCCGCGGGATTGTCGCCAGACGGGATATGCCGCCACGAGGCCCGCGGAAGGCTCTCGTGAATGTACGAGACGCGATTGGCGACAAAGGTGATCCATCGAGATGGATGCCCTGTTATCCAATGGAGCGTGACAGAAGAGTCGGTCCAACAAACCAGGGAGGCCTCGGCACAACCGAGCGCCTCCACAATGGCCTTCATGAGGCGCGAGAGCAGCTGCCCACCGCACAGCTCCAGGCGGGGCAACGTTACCCGCTTTAGTGGGGCGACCCTGGTCTTGGACGCCAATAGAGCGATACGGGTGGTCCCATCAGACCGTCGAGCCCGTAAGTAGATGACGGCGGCGTACGCCCGCTCCGAGGCGTCCGAGAAGCCGTGAAGCTGGATCTCCACTTCAGGCGACCATCCGGTCCAGCGAGGAACTCGGATCGCGGAAACCTCCGCGAGCCCGGTGCTAAAGGCGTCCCAACGTCGCGAGAGCGGAGAAGGGAAAGCCTCGTCCCAACCGAGCCCGGCCAACCACAAGTCCTGAAGGAGGATCTTCGCCAGTACTACCATAGGCCCCAACCAGCCCAGGGGGTCGTATAATCGCGCAACGACTGACAAGATGCCACGCTTCGAGATGGCTGATTGAGCCCCGGGGTTGACCGAAAAGCAGAATGCATCCTCGACCGGAATCCAACCGACCCCCAGCACAGATGCACCCACGGCCCCAGGGTCCGGCAGAGGCACCAAAGGCTCGCGGTCCCCCTCCGGGATACCGGACAAGAGTTCCGGATGTGAGGCCGCCCACTTCCTGAGTCGGAACCCGCCCGCCATGAGCAAGCTGCTCAGCTCACGCTGTCGACTGCGTGCCTCCCCAAGGTCATCTGCCCCCGCAAGAATATCGTCGACGTAGGTTTGTCGACGAAGTAAGTCTGCTGCCCGGGGATAACGTTCCCGCTCATCCAGCGCCAGCTGGTGCAGCGTGCGGATGGCCAGATAAGGAGCGCACGCCATGCCATAGGTGACCGTGGTCAACCGGTACACCGATATTGCCTGCGTCTGGCTGTCTCGCCAGAGAATCTGTTGGAGGTGTTGATCCTCCGGAGCCACCCGCACTTGACGAAACATTTGCTCGATGTCTGCAGAGAAGGCCACTCGATGCATGCGCCAGGCGAGTAGAATCTCGCCCAGTTCTCGCTGTAAGCGCGGCCCCACGTGCACCAAGTCGTTCAACGACCGGCCATTGGTGGACGCCTGCGAGGCGTTGAACACCACTCTTACCTTAAGCTCGGGGGCTTGTTTAATCACCGGGTGATGTGGAATAAAGTAAGAGGGCCGCGGGGTCTCGACATTGAGCGGCAGGCGGATCATATGCCCCTGTCGTTCATAGTCAACAAGAAAGTCGCGATAGGCCCCGCCCAAGGAAGGCTGCCGAAGCAGTCGCCGCTCCAAGCGATGCAACGAGGCAGTGGCAATCCGCCGAGTGTCGCCGAGAGACAGCTCAGTCGGAGGGCTCCTGAAAGGCAACCGCACCTGATAGCGGCCGTCCGCACGACGCCGAAAGGACGCCGCGAAAAACTCTTCACAAGCCCGCTCCTCCTCAGAGAGCGGGGAAGCAACCGGAATCTCCTCCACCTCCCAGAAGCGCCGCAAGAGATCCGCCATGTTGTCCGACGCACACTGCACCACATGACAATGAGAGCCGCCCGCTCCGGCGGCAGACGGGAGAGCCCCGAACAGCACCCACCCCAAGCGGGTACGCTGCGCGACGGGAGCTCCCCGTGGGCCCCGGCGAAGCCCCGTCAACACGATCTCGGCGAATACCTCCGCTCCAAGTATCGCCTCGATGCGCTCGTCATCATCGTGATCATCCGCCAATCGGAGGTTCCTCAAATGCGACCACTTCCCCGTCAGCCGAGCCCTCTGCGGGGGGTGGTACGCCGTAAGCCTCGGTAGAATGAGGGCCTCCACCGTGGTGGAGAACGGGAGGCCAGCAGTTGCCCTGAGCCGCAATGACGTGCTGGCCCGCACCCGCTGAGAGGGTCCCTCTGAGACGCCCGACAGCCCGACATCCACCGATCTACGAGACGCGCGCAGCCGCTGCGCAAGCGCCTCGGACACCAGGCTCACCTCAGAGCCCTGGTCAATGAGCGCTCGAACCACAGCGGATCGGCCATCGGACGCCATCAGACAAACCCTGGCTGTGGCCAAAAGCACTCGCTGCGCAGGCATCCGCGTCGCAGCATGCGCCGTGACCGGCGCTTCCCCCGACGCCGGGGCCGGAGACTGCTGGGCGGAGTGCAGAAGTGAATGGTGCGGCTCTCCGCACTCCCGACATCGACCCTTAGACGGGCAAGCGGCCGCCTGGTGCGACGGACCGAGGCAGTTGAAGCACAACCCGAGAGCGCGCACCCTTGCCCGTCGCGAAGAGACCGGCCAATCTTTAAAGGCCGAACACTCTCTGAGTCCATGCTCAGAACCGCACTCAGCGCAACGGGTCGGCTTGGGCCGATGGAGATGCAGCGATCGTCGACCAGTCCGCTCGGATGCCGATGAGGCACGGGGGCTGTCCCCAATGGACGGAGCCGCGGCAACCGCCTCGAGCGCCACCCGACGCTCGTCCAGGAAGACTGCCAGTCTGTCCCAGCTCACTGGCTCGCGCCGGTCCGCGGTGGCCATCTCCCAGGCCCGCCGCGTTGCAGAGTCTAGCTTGAAACGGAGGATATTGACCAATATCACGTCCCAAGCATCCACTGGCTGGTCAAGAAGGCGCAAGGCGGCTCGCAGCTCGCTGGCTCGATCCAGCAGCCTCCGAACCTCGGAGACGCTCTCCTGACGCATCGGGCCAATATCCCGGAAAGCGTCGAGATGCTGGTCCACAAGCAAACGACGGTTATCGTACCGTGCACATAGCGCTTCCCACGCTTGCTCAAACGAGCCAGTAGCGACGCCGTAGTGCCGGAGCAGACGTTCAAGCTCTCCCGACACGCTCTGTTTTAAATAATGCATCCGGTGAACTGATGCTAACGACGGGTTATCGACTATTAAGGACTCGAAGAGATCCTTAAAATTGCGCCATTCGTCAAACTTCCCTTCGAACTTCGGAATGGGAATGCGAGGCAACGAAGCCTCGGGCACTACCGCCTGCGCGGGAACTGCGTGAGCAGCCGACTCAGCCTCCTGAACCTTCAACCCATCGAGCAGGGTTTGGATTTCTGCGCGCTGCGCAATGTAGACTTCCTGTACCGTGCCACAGGCATCCTGTTGCACGTAGTCTGACTCTCGCACGGTCTTGAGGCGAGACGCTCGGATCGTGCGATGATCATCCTGGAACTGAGCCCAGTACGTGTCGAGAACCTGCAAACGAGACGTCAACCCGCCAACTGACTTCAGTTGACCGGACTTGCGTGCATTGTCCAGCAGCCGCTCCATGCGGTGCTGCCGGTCGTATTGCAGCTCGATGAGCCCAAGAATGTCCTCCTCCTTAGACATAACGGAGCCCGAGCTAAACAAACCGACCCAGGTCCGAGACTACCGCTCCCGATCCGGCTCGAAGGACCAAAATTATGTTCGGAACTAGCCCGAACATAGGATAGCTCCGGAGAGCTGGCTGGAAGTACGGGATCGCAGAGCGACGTCCGCCTGCGTCTAGGCTCGCTCGAGTCCGCTCGGTGACCGTCCGGTCGTCCTGATCAAAGGCCGGGGCCTCGCAAGGCGACCACAGACCCTGCTGATCAGGCCGCGTCGCGCGCCGACTGGGCCATGCCCAGGGACGGCGGCGAGAACAAGAGAGAAGAAGCACGCGCACGTGCCGACGTAAAGTGACACGCAGTGTAAACGCAATGGACGCAATAAACGCAGTAGTAACGCAGAAGAGAATAACGCAGAAGAACGACGCAGAAGAACCTAAACGTAGCTATATACAAGCGAAACAACGTCGCCTACGCAAGTCCCGCAGGACACACGTCCGTGACGTCAACGGTGCGCGGCACCCGAAGCACGCCAAGGACGTGCAACGAAACGACCTCCGTCGTTTCGGATGGCCTGCCCTTCCGGGCGTAATGGCCAATAGCCAGCCACGGTCCCGAGGACGCGTGGAAACGGAGCTCCGAGAGCTCCGGCTCGCAGGACGACCAAGTCGCTCCTGCGAGAAAGCCAAGTTCCCAATGGACACTTGGACGAAGGAGCGCAAACGCTCTAGGACTGCGACCGAGCCGCTCCAAAACCGCCAAAGGCCCCCTACGGACACTTGGGCAATAAGGGAGCTCGAAGCTCCGAGGAGACGGTCGAGTCGCTCCTAAGATCACGGCAACGCCGTGAGCCCGAGATCACAAAACGAGATTCGAACCATTTGCCTCAACCCAGCAGGGTGTGTCGGCGCCACCTTCAACTCAGCAGAGTCTATAGAGCAGTGGTTCGAATCTGAAACGAAATACCCGATCGCCCTAGGAAGCCTAGAAAGCGCGTCGGTAATCACCAGTAATACGATGCACTAACGTGTAGCACTACTTGCTATCTAAACTGGCCAGGCAGAAGACAAGACAAGGCAAGGACCAGGCATCGCGCGCCTGGTTATATATCCGGGCGGTCGAATCTTGCCCGCGGGCAGCGGAATCGCGAGCCGCGCCGTGTAGCGGCCGCGGTTGGACCTAGTGGGGGTCCCGCGCGCTCGCTCGCGAGAACCCGAGTCCCCCGCCGCCAGCGAGAACGCCCCGGGCACCAGGCCGCCCGCCCTGCAGCGTTGACTCGCACCGACTATCCGTACAGCACGTGATGCTGTACGGAACATCGATATTGTATTAAATAGATTAGAAAATAATAATAATAGTAACAGTTGCTTTTACATTGATGGTCCTGGTGGATCAGACAAAACATTTGTACAACTATACAACTATATATTATTTAGCCAAAATTATAAATAAATATATATGTAACATGGCCTTTACAGTAATTGCAGCGATATTACTCCCTAAAGGAAAAACAGTTCATAAGGCATTCAGTTTGCCAGTCCCGTTATTTAACGATTCGTCATCTACTATAAGAATTCAATCAAAAGAAGCTAAATACATAAAAGAAATAGATATTTTTATTTGGGATGAAGCATCAATGGCACCTTGGTATGCTTTAGAGATTGTAGATCGAACATTGCGTGATATTATGAACAACGATTTACCTTTTGGTGGCAAAATTATCGTTTTAGGTGGTGATTTTAGACAACTTCTTCCGATCAAAATATAAGGTACTCGAAGTGAAACGGTGAATCTTTCTATCAAATTTAGTTACACCTGGAAATATTTCTTAAATATTTCTTTAATGCAAAATATGCGAGTACATTTGGAAGAAATTCAATTTGCAAAATTTTTATTAGACGTAGGTGATGGAACATTAAATGATTCTATAGATAATATAGAAATTCCTGAATATTGTGTAACACCAATTGATTCAAATATTGTAACAGATATATATGGCGATATAATTCATAAAAAAGAATTTGATCAGTTAGCTAAAAGGGCAATTCTTTCTGCAAGAAATGTTGATGTAGATGAAATTAACAAGCAAGTTGTTGAAATATTAGATGCAAGTGACGAACGAATTTATACAAGTGTTGATAATGCTATAGATAATGATAATAATGATGATATTGTCGAAGCTTTATTACTTTATTACGAATATTTAAATAGTTTTTCTCCACCATGTCTTCCTCATGAATTACGTTTAAGACCAAATTGTATTGTTATGTTAATCAGAAATCTTAGTAGCAATGAAGGTCTTTGTAACGGCACCAGATTAATAGTTCTTGAACTTGCAAATAATTTATTAAAATGCAAAATTTTAACTGGAGTTAAAACAGGAGATATTGTTTTCTTAAATCGTATAACACTATATTGTGAAAATGTATATCCTTTTACTTTTGAAAGAAGACAATTTCCCATAAAATTAACTTTTGCTATGACAATTAACAAATCTCAGGGTCAAACGTTCGATAAAGTGTAACGGTCGCGCCTCCGGGCTCGGTTTTTCGGGTCGATCCGGTCCTGCGGGTCGGATCGTTGTTTGCGATCCGACCACAGGAGAGATTTTTTTGGGGGGAAGGTGTGTGTGTGCGTGTCAATAAAAGAAAGCGAATATGTCTAACACAATAAGTCTTTATTGAGTCGCACGCTACGACCGCGTGTTGCGACGTGATGGTCCAATGTTTGGGTGTTTTAGTCGATCGTGCGAGTTATTCTCGCGGTTGCTGCGGCCTACACGTGTTCGCCGTCGCGACGCGGGATGCGCTCGTTGCCTGATTAAGCAAATGTTACGCCCGTCGCCTGATTCATACAAAAGGTGAATACGGAGTCACCAATTAGCTGTCGTGCGGTACGCACCGAGAAACTCACGACGTGCGGTGTTGGGTGTTTTCGCCGAGAATTAAAGCTCGGGTGATTCGACACGCGACTCGACGACGGGCCGCAAAAATCCGGGCAAAAACGCGTCGCGCTCGTTCTTATCCTCGGCTGCAATGTCGGCTGCCGTGGTGGTCGAGGGTGCGGGCGGCCCGCGTGGTCCCTGCACGCGTGGCTGGTGTGCGAAATCCTATAGGGTCGGCCCTTGCCATCCCAGAGTCCTATTTTATGAAATAGAGAAACAAAAGAAATTACGAGATCGCTCCGGAAAACTCACCGGAGTGACGGCAAACTCGCCGCGCGATCTCACTATCGCAAAAGACGGCACAATAACGGGAGATCGTTCCGGAAAACTCACCGGAGTGGCGGTAAACTTGCCGCGTGACCTCCCTATCGCAAAGAGACGGCACCAGAACGTGAGATCATTCCGGAAAACTCACCGGAGTGACGGCAAATTCGCCGCGCGATCTCACTATCGCAAAAGACGGCACAATAACGGGAGATCGTTCCGGAAAACTCGGCTCGGCGGCCGACGTTCCCGAGCGTCGCTGCCTGGTAGTCGGGCAAGTTGGGCTGAACGCAGTGCTAGGCGCGGGTCGGGGAATGTATGCTCAGCTGACTGCCGCGTGATGTTAGGCGGCAGTCAGCGTAACGGGATAAAGAATTTTATGTCGTTACAAAAGTAGGAGTTGATCTTCGTAAAGATGTTTTTAATCACGGACAACTTTATGTTGCTTTTTCACGAGTTCGATTTTAGGAATCATTACGAGTTTATCTTGGTAACCAGCGAAATATTAGATATGTTAAAAATTATGTTTATACAGTATTATATGTATAATTTTAAAATTATACGAATATGTTACATATATATTTACAGTATAATATTTAACATTATGTCTAAATTATCTCATTAAAGCTCATGCTTAAACCAGTAGAGATATGAAAAAAGTAACTATTGAGTTTTTGGTATGGATCCTAGAAATGATTACAGGTTGGTTGAAGAAAATTTTTTTTTAACAAATTGTAAACAAATTAACGAGATACGAGATTATATTGAAGCTCGTTATGTCGAACCCGAAGCTGGCGTATAATTGAAAAAACATTACAAGATGCTATGCTGTAATATGGCAGCAGATATTGTTTTCTTGAATCGTATAACATTAAATTGTGAAAATATATATCCTTTTAATTTAAAACGGAGACAATTACCAATAAAATTAGCTTTTACTATGACAGTTAATAAATCTCAAGAACAAACGTTTGACAGAATGTGAATAGATCTTCGTAAAGATATATTTAATCATGGACAACTATATGTTGCTTTTTCATGAGTTCGATCTTGACAAGCATTACGAGTTTATCTTGGTAATCAGCAAGATAATAGATATGTTAAAAATTATGTTTATACAGAATTATATATATAAAATTATACGATGTAACGTGGCAGCCTGGGGCGCCTGTTACAGAAAGGTCGAGGTTGTGCGAACCCGTTGATTTGGCAGCAGGGTGTCCGTGCGAACGAGGCGTCCGCGGGTTACGATTATTATTAGCGTATGCCGGGGGTTTTTACTTGAATATTTAGCGTGCGATCGCGAGTTGTGGAAGGGCCGTCGAGCCCGGACATTTTGTGACAAAGCAACAAAGAGTTTCATGCTCGTCGGTGGCTGCGAAGCTAATCCGTGAAGACCTGTGGCAAGCTGCTGGAAAGAGCGGGAAGCGTCCACGGAGCGGCGGTGTGCCGCGACAGGATCGCGAAAGGCATCCTGGGAGTGCCCTGCGAGTGGTCGCTCACAGGGAGATGTTCACGCGGAAGCCGGAAGAGTCGATCTTTTGGATTTCGGCCAAGCGAGCGAAGCAGCAAACAAACGAGCAAGCGAACGACGAGCGAGCGAACAAACGAGCAAGTGAGCGAACGAATGATCGAACGAAAGGCGACCGCGACGACTCGTCGGAAAATGGAGCCGAGAAAAGAGAAGGAAGCGGCCATGTAAGTCTCCGGTCTTTGTGCGCACCTCGCGAAATAGTAGATCGCGCCGCCATTAATGAGCTGACCATGCACGGGCTTTCTTGATTAATGAATTTGCGAGGGTCCGCATCCCGGTCCCTATTGTTTCGTGAACTTTAACGGAAGAGCCCCGTGGCACAGGCGGGGAACGGCCAAGATTCGGCGTTCTCTAGCATGTGTCATGTGAAAAGGACAAGCTGCGATGCACGATACAAGCACGAGTACGATTTACAGAGATAATATTTAATATTATGGCTGGTATTCATAGTCGGATCTTATATTTAAGACCGTTTTAAGTTTACATCTAAATACTTTGTAGTCAATGAAATGAACCATACATCTGAAGATAAACTTAAGACAACCTTAAATATAACATCCGACTATGAATATCGAAATGTATAAATTAATGAATTCTAAATTCCTACCTTTATGAAGGTCGACAAGATGTTCTGTTTTAAATAATATTTTAATATAACAATTCCTTTTAATAAAAGTACATGTCAACATTGTGAATTTATTTTTTATCGAAGAGAGTTGAAGTTTCTTTATATCATTTAATTATTTAATAGTTCATATTGTATTTTATGATTTTATAGCTTATGAATATTATATTTTACGTTTTTATGTTTTTGATAAAAGAAGAACCGAAAGAAGAAAGAGAAGAAAAAGAAAAGAAAGAGAGAGGAGATAAAAAATATTAAGATAAAGAACGAGATTAAAGAAAGAAAAGTATGTATTTGATTTATTAAAATTTATATTGCTTATATTAATCGCCTAATGCACACTTAACCCTAGGTAGATCTATAATGTTAGAAGATTAGAAGTCATTTTAAAACTTAATGAAAACAGTACCAACTCAGTATTTTCTATAATAATTTATTTTACTTTTTAAATAACAATAGTATTAATAAGTAGTTTTCCACAATTAGTAATGGTAATAACAAGTTTTTCAAGAAATAATGAATAACTACTGCGTAGTGTTGTAACATTAGAAAGTTAAAAGTTATTTTTTGTCTGTATGTAATAATAATACAATTATAATTCTTAGTTAATAATAATAAATATAACCAAAGAGAAAGAGAAAGGGAGAGAGGGAGAGGGAATTTGTACAATAGAAAGATAAATATTCTGTGTTTCGAAAAAGATAAAAGTTTCAATTAAAGATCTTTATTTTCCTATTATATTTTATATTTTTATTCATTGTTTTCTGTTTAGCATTTCTTTTATCATATAATGTATAAATATTGTATTGATTGACTGCTTTTCTATTTGTTTGTTGGAAAAAGAAGAAAAAGAAGAAAGAATATATATTATCTTAAAAAAAGAAAAAAAACATAAACGAAAGAAGAAAGAAAAGATAAAGAAGAGAGAGAAAGAGAAAGAAAGAAGTAAAAAGTAAAAAGAAAGAACGAAATTGAAGAAAGAAAAATATGTATTTGATTTATTAATATTTATACTGCCTGTATTAACATCACCTTATACATACTTAACTCTAGGTAGACCTATAACGTTAGAAGGTTAAAAGTCATTTTTTGTCTCTAATTATTTAGTAAAGACATTAATCACTTTAAATGTAACTGTAGCAATAACAGAATTATATTTCTTGGGTAACAGTAATAAATATAACTGAAATTTTGGTGGTTAACTTTCCACATAGTACGTAATATCGCAGAAATATCACAGCAAAATTATATTTTTATTGCAATATTACAATGGAATATAACAAAAATATTGTTGTAATATTACTAAGATATCATAAAAATTAAGATATTAAAATGTCCGCGGTAAATACATCACAGTAATATATTACTGTAATATATATATATAATATTTATGTAATATTTATATAATATATACGTATATATGTAATATTTCATACATGTATGAATCATTTAAATATTTCTATTATGATTTATTATTTTGTGTTGTTTTTATTTTTTTATATTGTTAAATATAATATAATAATATTGTACAGAATAATGTAATCATTAATGTTACATAACGTTACATAATAATGTTACATAATGTTACATAATCAAACAAGAAACAAAACAAGAAATTAAGAATATAAGAAAACAAAAGTTGCAAGAAAATTGTTATATCATAATTTTTTTATTTTATTAGATGTAATTTTGTAGTTTTCGTAGTTCGTCCCTGTAAAAGAAAAATATGTAGGCATACACAGAAAGTCACACTTACATATATATATATATATATATATATATATATATATATAAAGGGTGTCTCATTTTAATACTGCGGGCTGAATAAAATTCGAGGATATTTTCCAGAAAAAAATGTCAGACAAATGTTGCTCAGTTCTAGGGGGGACATTCGATGCCATCAACAATTTTGACATCGGGTGAAGGATTCAAGGTCATTCAAAGTCAACTTTTTTTCTTAAATGGGAACCCCTATTTTTCACATCGGCAATCGATTCTACATAAAAAAAATGAAACTTTTGTCTGAAGCATTTTTTTTATAACGCAAACTAATTTCACTTATTCAGCCTCGAAAATTGAAAATTTTAAACATTCCGAATTTTTTACTCGAAAATGGTGGGGTTTGGGGGGAAATTGCGGAAGACAAAAAGTTCTTGGAATGCTGCAAGGAATTCACACGAATTTTCACATAGTTGATTGTTCACTTTTTTCGAGGTACCTCCTTTTTTTGTATTCACGCAGGAGAAATCCATCATGGATACCCCCCTTGGGGAGGGGCGGGGGTTATGTCGGACACTTACCAACTAAAACCCCTGCGGGATGTCTACCTGTCGGACCGTGAGGAGGGGGAGTTAGGGGAACTGCTCCCGCATTCCCTCCCCAACCCCCCGGACCCAGGGCTCTAAACCAAGAGCCCCTTGCCTTCTCGTACCGCACCCTCCCTCCCTCTCTCGGGGAATTAGTGGGAGAGGTACAGTCCCCGGCGGGTTTCCCCGCCGGTTGGCCTTCTGGTGTCACCTTGGAGGAAGGGGACATCCACCCTTCCTCCTTATCCCCCCTTCCTTAAGGGAGAGGGGAGGATTTTTGAGGAGGTGGGCCCGACCCCAATCGGGTTCCCTACCTTCCCTTTCCCCCCTTGTTCGATCATTCAGGGGAGCAGGAGGTGTCCTCCTCGCTCCCTTCTGAATGACGGAGCCTGGCCCGAGATGGCCGAGGGAGGCGCCAACCCGTGTAGGCCGGCGCTTTCTCCTCGTCCGTTGCCACTTCGGGCCCGCTTTCGACTGCCCCTTCCCCCTCGGGGGAGCGCCGGCCCCGCCGTCCTCACCGACGGCGTTTGCCAGGCCGGCGCCTCTATTCGGCGGCCTCCTTCCGGGAGATTACCTCCCCGCAGAAGGAGGCCGCCGCGTCCCACGCTCCCTCGCTCCCTCGCTCCCGCACATGGCTCGCACCAGGTGCGGGAGCGAGAGCTCCCCGCCTTGGCAGTCCACCGCCCCGAGCAGGACCCGGCCCTGCTCCTCCCATGCCGCGCAGGCGGCCAGGGTGTGCAGTGCCGTGTCCTCGTGCTCGGGGCAGTGGTGGCACCTAGCGGTGGGCTCCTTCCTTGTTCGGTGCAGGTATCTCCCGAAGCAACCATGCCCGGTCGACACCTGCACCAGGTGGAAGGACATTCCACGCCCCCTCCTGTCTGTCATTTCCGACAGACAGGGGCGGACAGCCTCGGCCGTTGCGAGACCGGACCCTCGGGGGTCGGCTAGCAAGCCTTCCCACCGCTCAAGGGTCCGGTCTCTGGCCTGGATCATCAGGGCCTTCGGGCCCCTGGTCGTCAGCTCTCCCCCCTCGCAGAACTCCTTTACCCGCCAGAGGATTCTCCTCTCCTCGGCCAAGAGCTCCACAGGGGAGGGGGTCGAGGTACCTCCTGACAGCTAGAACATTGGCGGAAAAAAGTGCACGATCAACTATGCGAAAATTCGAGTGAATTCCTTGCAGCATTCCAAGAACTTTTTGTCTTCTGCAATTTCCCCACAAACCCTACCATTCTCGAGAAAAAAATTCAGAAAGTTTGAAAATTTCAATTTTCGAGGCTGAATAAGTGAAATTAGTTTGCGTTATAAAAAAAATGCTTCAGACAAAAGTTTCATTTTTTTACGTAGAATCGATTGCCGATGTGAAAATATGGGTTCCCATTTAAGAAAGAAAAGTTGATCTTGAATGACCTTGAACCCTTCACCCGAGGTCAAAATTGTTGATGGCGAATGTCCCCCTTAGAACTAAGCAACATTTGTCTGACTTTTTTTCTGGAAAATATCCTCGAATTTTATTCAGCCGGCCGGATTAAAATTGGACACCCTGTATATATTCAGTACGATGAATTATCTGCTTAGTCAGCACATAGACGCGTGCGATTGGGTGATAAATCAGGATATCTATCGACATTGGCCCATTTTTCCAACAAAGTTGGCGCTTTCTAAATTATCATAAGTTCAATGGGTCCGCATCATGTTTTGTTAGAAAGTCGAATAACACTGTATTTAAAAAATATATAAAAGTGTGGCTACGAAAGCCATGAATTTAAATGGAATAAATTATTCAAAATGTTATTGTTATTTAACTTCCTAACAGATTATGATGCGGTACTGATGAGCGTATGATAATTTAGAAAACGGCAACTTTGGTGGAAAAATATGTCAATATTTATCGATAAGTGTCTTGATTTAAAAATAGGACGGGAGGGGTCAAAATTAAAATTGGGCCGTCATACTGAACTGAAATATGAGACAACCTATATATCTAAATTGTAACGAACATATTTACTTCTTGAGATGCATCCAATTTTCTCCTTAGAGGTGTTTTATTTGTTTTCGCTAAAATAAAAGTTGATATTCGTCCTGGTAATTTTCTAATATTGCTCAAATTATTTACTTCTAAATAAGGCGGATCAACTGTAAATATAAATATTAATACATTTTAATATATCAGGTGTAGTAAAAAGAAATCCATTATTTTTCCAATAGATGGCTTTAGTTATCTGTATCTCGCGTTGTATAAGTCCGATCGGGTTCCACTAGATGGCGTTAGAAAGATGAGATTTCGTATTAAAAAAACTTTTCTGACAGTTTTGTGATTAGTTGACTCACTTTTGTTTGAGCGCGCGTCAAAGATGGACACTAGCAAAGAGAAAATACGCTATATTTTACAGTTTTTCTTCGATAAAGGCGAAAACGCAAGCCAGGCGGCTGAAAATGTGAATAGTGTTTATAGTCCTGATACTGTAACAGCCAATCACGCGCAATTTTGGTTTCGTCGATTCCGTTCCGGTAATTTCGATGTCAAAGATGCACCACGCACTGGAAGGCCAATTGTCGAAAATATCGATAAAATCATGGACATTGTCGAGTCCGACCGTCATGTAAGCACTGTTTCGATTACCCAAGAGCTAAAGAATGCACAAAAAACCGTTTGGAACCATTTGAATAAGGCTGGATACAAAAAGAAGCTCGATGAATGGGTGCCACACGAATTAACGAAAAAAAACTTCATGGACCGAATTTCTATCTGCGAATCGCTGCTGAATCGCAACAAAATCGACCCATTTCTGAAGCGGTTGGTCACTGGTGATGAAAAGTGGATCACTTACGACAACGTCAAGCGAAAACGATCGTGGTCGAATTGCGGTGAGCCGGCGGAAACGGTGGCCAAGCCAGGATTGACGGCCAGGAAGGTTTTGCTGTGTGTTTGGTGGGATTGGCAGGGAATTATCTACTATGATCTGCTCCCCTACGACAAAACTCTTAACTCGGAACTTTACTGTCAACAATTGGACAGTCTGAAGGAAGCAATCGCCCAGAAGCGGCGAGCTTTGGCCAATAGGAGAGGAATTGTGTTCCATCAGGACAACGGCAGGCCACACACATCGATAGTGACTCGCCAGAAGCTCCGGGAGCTTGGTTGGGAGGTTCTTATGCTTCCACCTTATAGTCCGGACCTGGCATCAAGTGATTACCATCTGTTCCTATCCATGGCGAACAATTTTGCTGGTGAAAAATTCGCTTCAAGAGAGGCTTGTGAAAATCGACTGTCTCAATTTTTTGCCAATAGGGAAGAGGGCTTCTGAGAGAGGCATAATGAAATTACCTTCAAAATGGCAACAAGTTATCGAACAAAACGGCGCATATTTGACCTAAATCGGATCATTCTAACTACGGTAATTAAAGCCTTCAATTTCATGTAAAAATAATGGATTTCTTTTTACTATACCTGATATATATATATATAATAAATATTCCAGATAATACGAAATATTCTATAAATGTACGCAGAATATTTTATATAGAGATTTATAAAAAATATATATATATAGTAATAGAAGTATAGGTACATTTGTCTCTAATGCTGCCTGTGATTTGGACCTTATCTCCTTTATTAATACCTAAAATTGAATAATCTTCATCATTGAAATTTACAGTATGTACTTCTAATTTATAAATCCCATCACTAATGGAGCCACAACCAATAATTTTATTAATGAGGTTGCTGTGTACTTCAAAAAAATTTGATTTAATAAATGCTTCCACACCTAGAAAGAAACAAATATCAATAATGAATAAATATATATGTGTGTGTGTGCGTGTGTGTGTATGTGTGTGTATATAACTTTGTTAATAGCGTTGTGTAACAGATTATTTAGTTTTTAGTGAGTCTTAATTAAAAAATCATATATTTACATATGATATTATTGTTATTATTATATTATTATTTTTATTATTATTATATTATTTTTTTACTATATTTTAATAATTTTATCGTAAATATTACCATAAAATTGTTAAAATATAGTATATCGGAGTTCTGAACGAAATTACTATTAGGAGCGCAAAAAAGTTCTGAGCTTTTTTTTGCAAAATTCAAAATTTATTTAAATACAAACAAAACTATATTAATCAACGAAATATTCCCCGTTTGCATCGATGACCTTTTGCCATCTTTCGGGCAGCTTGCAAATTCCCTGATGGTAGAAGCTCACCGGCTTCGAGGCGATAAAGTCATCGTGCATTTTCGTATCTCTTCAAGTGTCACAAAATGTATACCAGCCAAGAAATGCTGCAGAGACCGGAGTAGGTAGTAATCGGAAGGCGCCATATCTAGGCTATACGCCGCGTGCGGGAGAAGTTCCCAGCCTAACGCAAAGATATGGTCCTGAGTCACTTTCACAACATGTGGTCGGGCATTGTCATGAAGTAGTATCACTTTACGACGTCCTTTGCCAGTAAATGGCCTCTTTTATTCAAACGCATCGCTCAAATTGCTCAATTGTTGCTGATAGCGATCTGCCATTACTGTTTCACCCGGCTGTAACAACTCGTACAATACAATACACCTTTCCAATCCCACCATATGCAAAGAAAAACCTTCTTGGCGTGGATATTGGTCTTTGGCATCGATGTCGAAGGTTGACCAGGGTCAACCCATGATTTTTTACGCCTCGGATTATCATAAAGCATCCACTTTTCATCACCTGTAATGATTTGGTGCAGAAAATCCTTTTTCCGGAACCTTGAAAGTAAAGTGAGTGCCGTGTCACGCCGTCAATTTTTGTTGTCTTCGGACAGGAATGTGGATCCCATCTGTCTTCCTTTTGAACTTTTCCCATTGCATGTAAACGTGTGGAAATGGCTTGTCGCGTAACGCCAAGTTGCTCTGCAAGCTCCTTTCCAGTTTGTGCAGAGTTTATATCCAACAATGCTTGCAGTTCGTCCGTTTCAATCTTTTGAAAGCGTCCAGCACGCGGTTCATCTTCAAGACTGAAATCTCCTTGGCGAAATTTTTGATACCACCTTTTACACGTAGCATAACTTACAGCGTTCTCTCCATATGCAACACAGATCATTTCAGTGGCTTCAGCAGCATTTTTCTTCAGATGAAACGCGAAGTGGATGGAAAATCGAATATGCTCTTTTGTTATTGCCATCGTGAACACTGCTGATTTTAAGGTTATGTGCATCAAACGCCAAATCGCACGATGTTTCGAAAGACCAAATGTCACTGCTTTAAAACCGCAAGAGGGCAGGAAAATTAATGCAATTTAAATTGTGGTTTCAGTAGTATGAAATCTAGGGCTCAGAACTTTTTTGCGCTCCTAATATATGTATTGTAATCTTTATTGATTTATAATGAAGTATGTCACTATAATGGTACACTAAAAAAATGTTTGACTCAGTTACAATCCAATACGTCGAGTTGTCTACCTATAGAAAATGGCAACTTTGATGAAAAAAATGCTTAATGCTTGTCGATAAATGCCGTGATTTATTTACTGTGTATATAAATCGACCAGGCAATCTGCTTTCCTGAATTATAAACGGAATACAACGTATTTATATACAGATGAGTAAAGACTACAATACACATAGTATTTAATACAAAAGTAGTATACAGTAGTAATACAAAAATAGTATTTAATACAAAAGTATTTAATACAAAATTTTCTCCATGTACCTAAATTTTAATCTGATTCGCTTTGATGAAAATTAGAAAAAACGAAATTTTTGTAAACACAACAAAATTTTGTAAAAACAACGGAATAGGATAAAAAGTACAAATCGTGGCATGGACGAAATAGAAAACTAAACATCAAAAAACTAATACAAAATATATAAGTAGGCGATTCTTTTCTTTCTATCCAGCGTAATGTGCACACACCATTATTATTTATTATATTATCTTTAACTTAAATTTAAATTTATTCTTATAGATTTTATATTTGGATGGTATAGAAATGAGAGGTTTCCGAAGCATACAGTTTAAACAAAGAAATATGCTCTGTAAACTATGTTAAGATCATGACATTTTGATCAAGATAAAAACAAACTAAGTGAAAATTTAGATATGCAAATGCCCGAAAGTTATACATGTATGTATGCGAACAAGTATGCGTACATATGTTTGTTGTGTGTATATCACTTACATATGTATCCGCTTGTTTCAAAAACATCACTTAACGAAATTTGCATTGGGCTATGAGTCGATTCATTTGTCGGCTCATATTTACCTAAAATATTTAGCACAGTGTTCGTCTTGAAATGTAACTCATAGGGCACGTTTCCTTGATTAAATTGATTATTTCTAGGATTTCTCGCTTGTACACCATCTAAGTGTATAATCTATAAAAATAAATTTAAAGTTTAAATTAAATATAATACAGTAATATTATATAACATAATAATCGCATGTAAACATTACGCACAATAGAAAGAAAAATTGTCTACTTACATAATTCGGTAGAATTTTATCTTCTAATTGTGTTTTTTCATCATTCCATGCTATGATTTCGACTCGTTTACCAGTTCCATTGTTTAAAAAGAACTTGTATATTTTGTATTGTTGTTTGTTTCCAACGAAACGAAATGCCTCAATACCGTCTACATATCCAATAATCTCTCTATTGAATAAATGATTTGTAAAAGCATGTAAATATATGAATATTATATATAATTAGTATAAAAGTACTTACACCGTTGAGTCGTATATTTTTATATCATCAAATACCTCGTTTGAACTTAATATTTCATTAATATTTACATCTTTTAAGTCACTTATTTCTTCATTAATAGAAAGAGAATCCATCTATTAATAACATTAATAGATTAAATTTTTTTATTAATAACTTAATAACAATTTGAAAGTTAGAAGCATATGACAAATAATTATTTTAATTTTATTTATATTAAAGTTTAGAATAAATATAAATCAAAAATAATCCCTGGAGTGTTCTCTCTCTCCTCCCCTCTCTCTCCCTCTCTCTCACATTCTTTCTCTCACCCACTCTCTTTTTCTTTCTCTCTTCCCTCTCTCTCTCTCTCTCTCTCTCTCTGTCTCTCTCTTTGTCTCTCTCTCTCTCTCTCTCTGTTCCTTTTTTTGTCTCTCTCTCTTTCTGTCTCTCTCTCGAATTCTCTCTCTCACATCTCTCTTTCTCTGTCCCTTTCTTTCTCTTTCTCTGTTATCCTACCCAGACAGCATTAATGTCCAAAACCGGGACATAAGCGGTTTTTAAGAAATGTTTAGAAGATGTCTTAAAGACGTCTTATGTCCTAGTTTCGGACATTTTGTTTGGGGTGTGCTGTTTGGAATATATTAATATATTTTGTATATATTTTTTAATTTTACTCTTATAATATCGGAGATATGTCACGGCGATGCTTCTATCTTGCTGATATTCGTAACAATACCTATTGTTTTATTGACATATATCCCTATAGCAACCATATATATATATATTGCGACGTTATTTTCTTTCCCTGTCGGCAAATTGCCGTCGGCCCACGCGCCCCGGCCGTTCGTACTCGCACAAAAGTGTTGGGCGCCAGGTGCGGATAGCCGCACCGATCACCAACACGAAAAAGAAATAATTAACGGTCGGCCGCGACGCGAGAGTTCGACGGACCCGGTAGCTCTACAGGAATTATAGTCGGTAGACGGGATGGGTTCTGGCGGAAATTCGGGAACGGGTGAGAGAACACAAGAATGCGGTATTCTAAGCGGTACTGCGATTTATTCGATCTCGGGAATCGATAAGCTCCGAAACCCCGGTACAATTACTAGTCGCGTTAATTCCGCGGAATCGACACCGCTCGCTCGCACAATAAGTACGCGGGACACAACACGAAAACGAGACGCCGAACAATTACAGCAGGTGGGCGGTCTTACAATCTCGGGAACCTCCCGGTGGCGTGGCGTCGACGATCCTAGAGCGGATCGGTCCCGGGTCGAGGTGGAATGCGCTCCTCTCCTCCGCGAGTCTCTCCTGGCTCGATGCTGCACGGCACTGCACAGCACTCGCGATTCCCTGATCGAGATCGGAACTTTCGGCAGGTGCGGGCGGTACGGTACTAATTTCCTTTCGGCAGTCGAAACACAAAAAAAACTTCTTTCACGACCACCAAACGGTACTCTCTTCGGCGAGCGGAAAGCGGTTCGTCTCGTCTCGAGTTGAAAAATAGCTCTTGTCTCTTCGAGGCCAAAATCAAATCTAAATCTTCTCACGGAAAAACGGAATCTTTTTCTTTTGCTCCATTTTTGCGAGGGGCTTCTCCTCTCCCCGTTCCTCGCCTACTCTAGCGGTATAGCAATCCTTCCGCGGATCATTGTTATGGTTCCGCGGAACGGATGCTTTATCTCGCTCTCGCTCTATCTCTCTCTCTCTCTCTCTTTCCTTGTCTCGCCCGTGGATCCGCGCGCCTTGTCTTCGATACTCGTCTAGACGCTGTTTTCATGACGCGCGGACCATGGGTCGGGAACGTGATCGGCGGTACGTGAGCTGGCTGCTTCCGTGTCGTCCTCTGGGTCTGTAGGAAACAAAAACGGCAGCGATAATATCGTTCGGGACGACAGGAGCCTACATATGCGAGACGGTAATTGAGAGCAATCACCTGATCGGGCCTCCCTGGCGGTGAGCGATGATCTCCAAGTCCTCTTGATCCTCTTGTCCTGGCGGTCGGCTCGGTAGGTCCAAGGGCACAAAACTCGGAGGCGCGAGACCGTCGCACCTGCACGCTCTTAACGCTAATTCCTAATTAAGTCGGTGGGGGGATTCGGCTCCCCTCCCCCGCAAAGCTCGCGCGATAATCTTCCCCCCCACAAACCTCGCGTAGAGACCGAAGGTTCGCACTGTGACGAGCGCCTCCATGGCCGCCACGTCACAATATATATATATATATATATTATGGAAAAAATGAGGATATGTTATATATATAAAGATTTACGTTATTAGATAATAACATATTTAAATAATATAATATATATAATGTATCGCACTTATATATAGTACGATAGATTGCCTATCCATAACTGCGTGCGTCCAAATAAACAATCAAAGCATTTATCGACAGATATTAGCATATTTTTACATCGAAGTTGCTGTTTTTTGAATTATCATAAATTTATCGGGTTTGCATTATTATCTGTTAGAAAGTCGAATAATATTGTACTTATAAAATATATAAAAATATAGACACGAAAGCCATGGGCTTAAGTGGTTCAATTAAAATTACGAATTTCTCATAATTACTTTACTGTTCTTTAACGTTATTGTAAACTTCGGCAAAAATTGGAGATTTCGAGAAGGAGGAAAGGAAACATATTATAAGCCTCAAACAAGTATGCAAAATGAATAGATTTTCGATGAACAGATTAACTATAACATAAGTTAATGATCACAACTTAACCGATGATCATTTTAAATACAACAAATTTTCGAAATATATTTTCTAAATTTTACGGAGAGAAAATTTATTCGAGATGAATGAAAATATTACCATGTTAACCGTATGAGCGTATATTCCACTCATGTTTATAATATATTCTGAATGAATATATAAGTTGTAATTATTAACTTATGATGAATTTAGGATTAAGTCATACTTTTGCAAAATTACATGAGGCTTATAATGTTTTCTTTTTATTCTTCTCAAAATTTCCAATTTATATCAGCTTATTATAGGTGACAATTATGCTAAAAAAACGGTAAAGTGATTATGAGTAATTTGTAACTTTACTTATGTTGCTATTGCTATTATTACATTGCTTAAGTATACTTAAGTATTACATAGCTTTCGTATACTTATATATATATATATATATACGAGGGCAGTCTGAAAAGTTTTGAGCCTCAACATGAAGATGGTTCTACTCGTTAAAACCATTCTGGTACTACAATGGTATATGCTTTGAAAGATGACTGAAAATTTCAACCATTTTAGACGCTCAGTTGTAGTTAGACAGTCGCTTGCATCAGTCGATGACAATTTTTGTAAAAATGGAAAAAATTGAATATCGTGTCGTGAGTAAATTCTTGCATTTGAAAAGCAATATGCATGCGCACGAATTGCACTTCGAATTGGTTGACCACCTACCACATTCACCAGATCTGGTCCCTAGCGACTTTTTCCGATTTTCATCGAACGAAGAGGTCATCGCATACTTAAACACCTATTTTGCGGAACAAGACGCCAACTACTATTTGGAAGGGTTAAAGAGGTTAGAGCATCGCTGGGAAAAATGTATCGACTTAAAAGGAGACTATGTTAAAAAATAAAACTACATTCAACCGAAAAAATACTTGTTTCTATGTTAGGATCAGAACTTTTCAATCTGCCCTCGTATATATATATATGTATATATTTTATAAATACAATATTATTCTACTTCCTAACAAATCATGATGCAAACCTACTGAATTTATAATAATTCAGAAAATAACAACTTCAATGGAAAAATATGCTAATGCCTATTGATAAATATCCTAATTTATGACGCGCGCGGATATGGGCAGATAACCCGTTGTATTGAATTGTATGTAAATGTAACACCCTATATGTACGTATATATGATATTATTTTATAAATACTTTTTAATTAATATTGTATAATATCTTATAAAAATAATATTGAATAATACTTACTGTTGTTAACTTGCAATAAATATGTTGGAACATATTGAAAATCTTGAGTTATTTTCTTGCTGAAACACTACCATGGGTGTTTACATTATCCATAAAAACGTTCGTTATCCGTAAAACATCCATAACGATACTTAATGCATACTTAATGGTCAAAATTGACATTATTTATTATTTCTTCTTATTCATTTATAATAAGCATTAACTTTGCTTATTAAAATGAGAGAAAGAGAGGAAAAATACCAGAAATTGAGAAAAAATTAAAGAAAATGAGAAAATGCAAAAGAATATGTTTGAAAGAATAAGGAAGAATAAGAAAGAATATTATGTAATATTTATTTTAAATATGAAAAGATGTTAAATAGTACACACGTAGTACGCGCTTCTGTAATGTTTTATATTATTATAAATATAAATAACTAAAAATTGTAATATGTTTCACATTTAGTTTAATGATAATTTTTGTGCCTGAAATTCATATTTTCTTTTGCATATATAATCAGTATTCACACATAGCAATCTATATTACATGTTCTTATATATCACGTAATATTTATTTTAAATAAATATAAAAATATTAAATGGTGCGCGCGAAGCGCGAGCCTGTAAATGTTCTAGTATAGTAAAAAAGGGTAAGCCTGCTGCATCTGTTGGGAATAAAAGAACGCACTCAATATGCATATACAGTGAGAAAAAATAGAATATTAATTTTTAATATTGCTGAGTATAGAGTAATTAAAAAATGTCAAAATATATTACAAATATAATTATATATGTGATATGATAGTTTTACATATACATAATACACATATGTGCTTGATATGTATAACATAACGAATTTTTATGTATATTTTTCTTTTTGCTTATACATATTGTGACATTCCGCGCACGTCCGGGTTCGCAAAGAAAATAAATCAAAGCTGATTATAAAAAAACGGTTGAATAGTTGTTTTCATATCACTCATCTCCATTTTTTTAAATTCGTAACAGGTCTCTTGTATTTATAGTTCATGTCTAACTTTGCTGACACCTATTGTTAAAAGTTAACATGAAGATCCCGCATCCACCACAACCCAGCGATACAATAATATATATTCTGTCATTGTACAACAGACATTAGTTATTTAATATGAAAAATATTGCAGATGTTTTATGTATAGGGTTTTTCAATTGATGCGGGTTGGTGTTGGCAGCCTGTGGCGGCCATGCTGTTTTGGCGGCGTCTGTCTAACCTATTGTTTATTATTCAGTCACTGATGCCAAATCACCATTACAAGTTACACGATTGAGCAGCACGTCCAAATGATATAACTTTATTATAAAAATAAGTGTTCGTTAGTGCAAACGTGTAACGGTCGCGCCTCCGGGCTTGGTTTTTCGGGTCGATCCGGCCCTGCGTGTCGGATCATTGTCTGCGATTCGAACACAGGAAAGATTTTTTGATCAGAGGTGTGTACTTGTCAATAATCGTATGAGAGTAGGTATAGTACAATAAGTCTTTATTTATCTTTTCTTGCGACGCACGCTACGACCGCGTGTTGCGGCGCGGTGTCCCAATTTTTGGGACAAAGTTTGGGTGATAAGAAAATCTTTTGTCGCGCGACTTTGTCTCGCTGTCGCTGGGACCTACGCGTGGTCGCGGTCGCGGGCGAGCAATTTGCTTGTCGTACAATTAAAGAATATTACACGCGTCGAAAGGTTTGAAGTATACATAAAATAAATACATGGGCACAAATTATCGGTAGCGAGGTGTGCAATGGAGCATCGAACGGTTCGCGGGAGCGGGGAATCCACGACGTGCGCTGCTTGCGTCTTCGCCGAGATTTAAAAGGCCATGCGTTTCGGCACGCGTCTCGACGACGGGTCGCAAAAACACTTATAAAAACGCGTCGCGGCACGTCGCGCTCTTTCTTATGCGACGCCTAAACGTCGGATTGCGGCGTTGAGGCGAGGGGTGAGAACGACACGCGTGTCTCTTTAGGAATCTCCTATAGACGAGGCGGAGATCAAATGGCGTATTGCCTCCTTGATAAGGAGGGCGAAACGTCGTGGATGAAGGCTAGATATGTTGGGGCGACGGGCGTCGATGGCCGGCCGCGTGGTCAAAGCTCACGATCGATGGGCGAGGTCCTACGCCATCGGGCCCTTGCCTCTCCAGAATCCTATATGATAAAAAGTGACAAAAGAACGTAATTACGGAGCGTTCCGGAAAACACACCAGAGTGACGGCAAACGCGCCGTTCGATTTCTAGATTGCAGAAAGACAGCACAAGAACGGAAGATCGTTCCGGAAAACTCACCGGAGTGACGGCAAATTCGCCGTTCGATCTCCATCGCAAAAAGACGGCATGAGAACGGGAGATCGTTCCGGAAAACTCACCGGAGTGACGGCAAACTGGCCGTTCGATCTCTAGATCGCAGAAAGACGGCACAAAAACTGGAGATCGTTCCGGAAAACACACCGGAGTGACGGCATGCTCGCCGTTCGATCTCTATATCGCAAAAGACGGCACAAGAACAGGAGATCGCTCCGAAAAACTCACCGGAGTGACGGCAAACGCGCCGTTCGATCTCTAGATTGCAGAAAGACGGTACAAGAACGGGAGATCGTTCGGGAAAACTCACCGAAGTGACGGCAAACTCGCCGTTCGATCTCTATATTGCAAAAGACGGCACAATAACGGGAGATCGTTCCTGCAACACAGCGGAGTGACGGCAAACTCGCCGTTCGATCTCTATATCGCAATAGGTAATCGTAATCGCCGTCGATGGCGGCCTGGTAAATGACTTACGTATTCTGCAGGAGATTCTCGGTTGATTATTCTGATCCTCTCTGGGATAGAACTATCTGCTGAGGCGGAACTCTGGAGACTCTCCCTCGTCAGCAATCTGCTGGGATTATATACCCACGATTCCTTAACTTCGGTCTTCTCCGGATATTAATCAGCGATTATTCCGACTTTAATTGGAATTAATCGTGGTTATGCGGCGTTTGTCGAGGATTTTTTCGGCGGTGCCGCGAGCTCGGCTCGGCGGCCGATCGTTCCCGAGTGTCGCTGCCTGGTGTTCGGGCAGGCTCAGCTGAGCGCTGCGTGCGGCGCGGTGACGGTGCGGGTTGGGGGGTGTGCGCTCAGCTGACTGCCGCGTGATGTTAGGCGGCAGTCAGCATAACGATATAAAGGATTTTTATGCCGTTACAAACGTTGCGCGCGTTGCGCCCATTTTACGGCAGACACGGTGGCCCTTCAAAGTCGACTCTCCAACGTTTGGTGGCCAAATTCGAGATGACCAGTTCGGTAAACGATCAGCCAACACCCGTACGTCAAAGGAACGCCAGATTGGCCGCGAATATCGCCGCTGTAAGCGGAAGTGTGCAGGAGAACCCGAGGCTGTCGATTCCTCGCCGTGCACAAGAACTCGGCCTTTCGCAGACTTCAACTTGGCGAATTTTGCGTCGGGACTTGGATCTGCACCCGTACAAGATCCAACTGGCCCAGGAGCTCAAAGTGAATGACCATAGACGACGCCGTTTGTTCGCTGACTGGGCTTCGGAGCATTTGGAAGAGGACCCCAATTTTGGCCGAAAAATCATGTTTAACGACGAGGCGCATTTTTGGATGAATGGCTATGTTAACAAGCATAATTGCCGTATATAGCACGACGCCAACCGACACGAGGTTCAACAGGTAGCAATGCATTCACAAAAAGTTACTCTTTGGTGCGGATTTTGGGCTGGCGGCGTCATTGGTCCGTACTTTTTCGAAAACGACGTTGGTGAGGCCATCATCAATGGCAAGCGCTACAAAACGATGATAACCAATTTCTTTTGGCCCAAATTGAACGATATGGACGTGGACGACATGTGGTTCCAGCAGGACGGCGCTACGTGCCATACAACGGACGCGACGATGGACATTCTGCATGAACGATTTGAGGGTATGGTTATCTCTCGCAGAGGTGACGTGAATTGGCCACCAAGATCGTGCGATTTGACCCTGCTAGACATTTTCTTGTGGTGTTTTCTGAAGTCGCAGGTCTATGCCAATAAGCCGCAATCGACCGATGGCCTTAAAGTCAACATAACCCAGGCCATCGCTCAAATTCAGCCGGATCTATGCGGCAGAATCATTGAAAATTGAACCACTCGGATCCGTGCCACCGTAAGAAGCCGTGGCGGACATTTGAACGATGTTATATTCCACACATAATGGCAAACATGGGCCTTTCAAATAAAAGAAGAATTTCGTTAATACCTCACACACAGCTTGTTTTATTCCACTGCAACATCGACTCGCCCTTATTGAAAAACCCTTTAGTTCACGTTGACACCTAGTTTCATACCGTCCCAGGAATATGGATTGATAAAACAAAGAAAATTGTTGGTGGCCTCTGAATAAGGGAATAAGTTCAACAATTTCTACATGGATCAAGAAGCAAGTACAATGTACATCAGATTGGACGGAATTTAATTATGTTTGCTTGTTTGGACCATTTGGCGAGTGACAATAAAAATATTTTCAACGCATGAAACATTTTTTATTATCAACATATTGTCATTTTTTTATTAATTGTGATGTATAATACAATTACTTTAATTATTGCAGAAACATATGAGGATAGCAAAGAATTTGAAAAACAGTGTACAAGGTGAAAGATTGTACGACCAATACACAAATAACGAATTATATAAAAAACGATGTCGGAAAAAAAATCCGAAATACGACGAAACAGATAATGACATATCCACGGAATCTGAAGGTATTGCATTAAAACGTAATGCATACACGCGCATGTATAAGAATTGTATGGTGCGTGTATGTACATTATTTTTTATATATAGTGCCTACCAAAACGGGGCCATTTAATTATTTTTGAACGGTTTGAAATATAGGATTAAAATTTATAAGGATTCAATGGGATCGCAGTCTATTATTTAACCACAAAAGCACCCACCTCCACACCCCCGGGGGCCGGGGGGAGGGGAGAGCCAAAAAAATCTCAAATGGCATGTTAGGTTGAGTGAGGGCTCATTCGAAAGAGCTTTCCGAGACAAAAACAATGCGAGATCGCCGAGGTCTCTACGATTTTTTTTCGCAGAGTTATGATCATTTGAACATTGAGATTTTGCGAGGGCCCACAGCAACAACAGAAAAAAGATCAGGCATCACGTGGGCACGCGCGTTCCTGTGTGTGCGTGCATGCGTGCGTGCGTGTGTGTGTCTGTGTGTGTGTGTGTGTGTGTGTGTGTGTGTGTGCGTGCGTGTTTGGCCAACTAAGGCAAGACCGCTAGCGTGTCCGGCCAACTAAGGCAAGACCGAGATAGGAACACTGGCGTATGTGAAGGAATAAAAACACTAATTATTTAATCAAATGTTCAGATTGATGTCCTTCGACAAATTGGTAGCATCTTAAACGAACATAAAAAGTTTCAATTCGTTAGTTAAAAAGTCGGGTGTGATTGAATTTGAAACGTTCACTATTTTTCCCGCAGCTCTTCTAAATTTTCGGACCTAGTCTCATAGAACTTTGTTTTCAAATACCTACAGAAAAAGAAGTCTAATAGGCTCAGATCTGGTGATCTCAGTGGACATTCTATTGTGCCTCTTCCACTAATCCATCGATAAGTGAAAACATCGTTTAGAATATTTCGAGCTTGCAGAGAAAAATGAGCTGGAGCCCCATCCTGCTGAAACCAAATATTGTGGAAAGCTTCTCCAGCAATATCTTGAATAGCCGGTATCACTTGGTTTCTTAGCAAATTGCAATAATTTTGAAAACTGCACGCACGCACGCACGCACGCACGCACGCTACAGTACTGTATAATACCACGCGGTATTCCAATATTGGTTAATAATGTTTGAATAACATAACATGGAACGCTGTCGAGTACAGCACATTTTTAGATTGTTGTACGAACGATATAATTCACAAGAAATATAATGCATATATTATCAGTACATTATGTACAGGGTGTTCATTTTAAATCTTTCCAGCTAATGTTCTCAGAAACTAAAGATATTAAAAAAAGCTAAAACACGTGTTCCATGATTTCGAAGGGGAAAGAGAATGACTTTATCAGTTTTTTATTTGGAAGGTATTTTCAAGGTCAGTTGAAGGTCAACTTATTTTTTTTAATAGAAAGCCCAATTTTTTTATTATATTTTCTTTTTTTACCAATTAATTTTAAAAACTTTTGTCTGAAACATTTTTATTTGCCTAATATTTTTTGAAATGTTTTAGGAAAACTTTGTAACTCTTTCAACATCTAACTTACGATATCTCGTTAACTATTCGTCGAAAGAAAAATTGGTATTAGACTTTTTTATTTTATTTATTATCAAGAATATATTATTATAAAAATGCCTTAACTTTTGTTAACTTATCGACCTTTGGAAATTTCAAAATTATTAAATTAACAAGTTAGGATACTATTATAGTAATATATTCTTCATAGTAAATAAAGTAAAAATGTCTAATACTATTTTTTCTGTCGACGAATCGTTAGCGAGATATCGTAAGTTAAATGTTGAAAAACTTACCAAGTTTTCCTTAAATATTTCTAAAAAATATTAGACAAATAAAATAATGTTTCAGACAAAAGTCGTTCAAATTAATTGGTGGAAAAAGACGGTATTATAAAAAATTTGAATTTCCATTTCAGATTTTTATGTTGTTCTTTACTGGACTTTTCAAGTTCATCCGAAAGTCTAATTGATAGCGTCGTGAAATAGATCCTTCGAAGCCATACAACTTTTGTTTGAAACATTATTTTCAGAAACGTTTCGTTCTCGAGATATTTGACCGTTTCCAGAGTTATGGTATACTCTGTATATATAGAGTGTGTGTGTGTAATAAGTATATGTGCAATAAGTACAATAAAAGTCTACAATACGCCATTGATAATTTGTTGAAATATCATACGTTGTTTGCTTTAATATTTTGGTTTACTGAGTACACAAATGCAACAAATGTTCTATGTTATGCTTTTTTAATATTAACATATTATGTGAATATTTTTAAAGCAATACATTAATGTTGTATTAGTAAAGCAATCACAAAACATTGTACGCAAATGTAAGAAAGCTTTACATAATTTCAATGTAACAAAAAGTTCATATAACGTTTCTTGTAAACTGCGTCCGCCTCATTGATGTGATTGTTCATCTATTGTCTACTATTCCTCGGTGCGCCGAATAACCTACATGCGTGGACATTATACGTTGTGCGAATCGTTGTTCGTGCATTTCTTTGTTGATGGTAAACAGCGCTATTGATGTGCTACGTTTCAGTTTCTTTTTTCACAATGGATGTGAAGAAAGTGTTATCAAAGTCGCGTTCTGTTTCGCGCATATCTATAGCCAGAAGGATGCGTCTTCTTCGGCAATTGAAAGTGCCAAATAAGTCGAATACCATGAAGGATACGTGTGACAATCCTTCGTCGACTGCTAATCCGCAGACAGAGAAAGAAACGCTGCAGGCGAGTACTACAAGCATGTTTAATATACCACTTATGCGTACGTATGTAGCGAAAAAAAGGCTATTGTCATCTGCCACAATTTCTGCTTCGTCGATGAATACAAGCGTGGCAAGACACATACACACAGAAACGATTGCCGCTGTTTTGCCTAACGAATCTGTAGAAAGTGTGTCTGATATTCATCAGTTAAATGAAAATGCTAATTCATCGAACGAATTGCATGTTGTCCTTGAGCAGAATGACATGACAGATAACGATGTGCCTATATCGAATTCATTTCCTGAAATCTGCTCAGATTCATGCATGACAAAATCTATGTCAGAAAGGCTGACGGATGAAAGTGTCCATGATGACGTGGGAAACGTTCAACTCCACGTTGATAGAAATATCGACGCATATCGTTTACGTTCTGCCGAAATTAGTGAGAGGTATAACGTCAACTTTGGGCATGTCTTTGCTGAATTTCAAAGACTGTCAGAACATTGGATCGGCGAGTGCTCTCTCACTGATCTTGTTACGAAAACCATGCGTCACGGTCACAGGACTCAATTTTTCATTGAATATCAGATGTGTCATTTTAAAAGTAATTTTTTCAATGAACCTATATGCAATGAAAAATTGGATGTCAATAGAGGTGCCGTGTGTGGCACTATTGTCGCTGGGACTGGTCATAAGCAGCTTGAAGAACTCTTCGCTACTATGGATGTCCCTTGCATGAGTAATAAAACATATATTAAATATCATAATGAAATATCGGAAGCCTTTGCCGCCGCTGCGGAAGAAGAAATGCGAGTGGCTGGCGTAGAGGAAAAACGTTTAGCTTTAGAGAGGGGAGACGTCATAGACGGTATGCCTCATATACCCGTCATAACTGACGGCTCGTGGATGAAGAGATCTTACCGTACTGGTAGTTATGATTCTCCATCTGGAGCTGCTATTATTACGGGATATTACACTAAAAAAGTGTTATTTATGGCTGTTCGCAACAGATATTGCACTGTTTGCGCTAGAGCTAGTAAAACAGACGCGGATCCGAGTGAACATGTTTGTTAAAAAACTGGGAAAGCAATCAAAGTTCCACTAGTATGGAAAGTGACATAATCCTAGAAGGTTTCCGACGTAGTGTAGATAAGCATGGCTTAATTTATAGCAAATTTATTGCAGATGGAGACAGTAATGTCTCCAAGAAATTAAGAGATTTCGCACCTTACCAACAGTTTGGTGTTGTTGTGGAGAAGATTGAATGCACCAATCATCTCCGGAATTTGTGTAATAAGATATGCGATACTGGAAGCAATGGCGGTCGAAATCTCTCAAAATTAAAGAAAGCTGTGACGAATAGCGCAATGAAAATTCGTAACGCTGTAGTAAAAGCAGCAGCTTTTCGTCGCAACGGCGAGGTTACATGACAGTAAAAGATTCAATGGTAGATTAAAAATTTGCAAAATGTACCCAGCCATGTATTTGGTGAGCACAAATATTGCGTTTCTCTCCTATACTTTTGCAACGGAGAAGCGAAGGATGGTGAGGAAAATCTTGTGCCTCATTTAATATCTGTAGGGTTATATGTTAAAATTGAAAATGCAATGAAACGCATCATTGAGAATGCTGATAGTTTGTTGCATCAATTTACAACCAATTCCGTAGAAAGTTGTAACGGGATTATTAGTAAATTTAATGGTGGCAAACGAATAAATTTTGCATAAAAAGGCTCTTATCAGTCGTGTGTACAAGCATCAGTAGTACAATTTAATACTTTACAATCAGCTAGCAAAGCTTGTAGTGCGAGAGGTAAGAATGCTCCATTATATGCAGAAGTTATAGAAAAACGAAACATTATACGAAACAAGAAGCATCATGAGCTAATACGCGCAGCAAAAGAATCTGGTGTTTCGTCAGTTCGTAAATCAAAACATTTTGCCAAGACATTGAAAGTGAATAAAGATTATGGTTCAAATGCCGAAAGGCCTGATGTCGAGAGCAAAATGTACGAAGAGTTGAAGCGCCGTCATTTTAGAATGCTATTAGATCAGCAAAAAAATCGTGACATATGGAGTATACTACTCGGAGTTAGCATGTTAATCCGTAGTGGCATTACATACGGCAGAAACTTCTCACTGCTTCAAACTTTGGAAAAGTTTGTTGCAGAAGAGAAACTACTTCGTGCAGGAATCTCGTGAGAACCATTCTCTATCATCCTCAACTTAAGACTACGTCAATTGAGTGGGGTAGAGAACGTGAAGATACGGCACGACAGCAATCGCAGGTGGAGTTGGGAGTATAAATCGATAAATGTGGATTATTCATCGATTCTGACTGCCCATATCTTGCTGCATCGCCTGATGGCATTATTGGCGACGATACAATCGTCGAGATAAAATACTCGTATGCGGCTCGACAAATGTCTCCAACCGAAGCAATGCGAAATAAAGTAGGAAATATATACAAAATATTTGACAAAGCAGATACTCTTATGAATCGAAAACACGAGTATTTCTTCCAAGTACAAGGGCAGCTTCATACAACGCAGAGACAACATTGTATCTTTGCTGTATAGACGCTTTTTGGACTGAAATACACGATTGTTGAGCGTGATGACAAATTTTGGGAGGAAAATATGTCTTCACAGTTTCAACGATTCTATGAGAACTGCTTGGTTCCTGAGATAATTGATAGTAGAGCAGCAAGAAATATGCCTATTCGGGAACTACAGTATGTCATTGAAGCACAGGCAGCGACTCGGAAAAAGAAAGAAAATTTGTCATTGAACAATATTGGAATACAGGTATGTTAAAAATAAGGGTAACATGATACATTTAACAACAATGTTTTATATGGCTATGACATCAATCAATGACAATCTGAGTCGCTGGGGATAAGGAAGTGGGCCAAAATCTGCTTATTACTAAAATGTAATAAATATTGTAGTAACATTGTTGATATCAAACATTTTATCTTTTGTGAAGAAACATTACTCTATGAAAATAATGCATTGCAAATTTTATCGCAATTTGAACAGACATGGTGATTACGTCGCAGAGTGCTATTACTGAAATCGCTGTTTTGCATTGCATTATTTTCATATGTATACAGTAATAAGCAGATAAAAGTATAATAATTGAAATATGAAACATAATTTGCATGCTAAGAAGCACGTGTTCTTGCAAACATAAAAATATGTGTAGTACTTCCTGTTATACAGTCGAGGTCATTTCGCGACGTGATCACGTACTTCAGTTCAAATTGCGATACTTTTCAATACATAAATAGTTCTCGAGAAAAACATCATATGTGAGTAATGTCCATATATATATATATATATACTTATATAAAATTAAATATGATTATACATAAGTATATATGGTGTATCTGTACGGACAAAAAAATGTAATATAAAATTTAATGCAATCATATATATATAATTGTATATAATACTATGTAAAATGATGTACATTTCTTCGGGTTCTGATGTATTGAATATTATGCATGAAAATACAATAAAAAATTACATCTTTACAAGTTGCACCACATTACAAAAAGACATTGTACAGTTATTGCAGTACTGTTAATTGTTTGTGCAGTTAAGCTCTTCAAAAGTCCAATTGTGATTATAACATCTTATTTAACATTGTACTTAACAATAAAATTGTAAAGGAGACAGAAATATCTTTGTATTATTGTCTAAAATCACGTCATAAGGTGTTGTAAATATAAAGATGTAAAAATAAAATAATATCTGTAAGCACAAACTTGTAGTGCTTCCGAGTGGCGCATACATATAATGTAGAAGCATGTAATGCTCTATAATATTATGCTTTATTAATGATGGGAAATAATTTTTACGATCATTAATAAAGTTTCCATTTTGCATGAACAATATACGATTACTATTTTATTTCATTATTTTTATAATTTAATACTTATGAAATGAACATATTAATCACTTATGACCGTGTGCAGTATTGTTGTTGGGTATGTCTGTTCCCTTTGTTACAGGTGTAGGAAGAAGCAGGTGGGAATAGGTATGTTGTACGAACAGCGATTGGTTGTGGATGAAATAGGCGTGTCCGTGCTGAAAGCAGCGCATTGTGTGCAGGTCATATTTCTTTTTTTGCGGATAACAAGAATAGCAAGACGGCTTTGCAAATAAAGCAATTCATATATTGGCAACAACGTTTCTAACTAATATTAAATATATAGTCATACGAAAATATGTATGTATAAAATAATTACAAATAGTGTATTGATTAATATTAATATTTAATAATAAAGAATTATATTATATTATAGAGAAAATTATTTTATGAATGTACAAAGAAAATAATATAAAACATTTTTTCTTAATAAATGATTAATAAAAGACAAAGATGTACTTCCCATTGATAATATGAAACATTATCCGTTGCTTATAATAAAACAATACTAAGTACGTCAATTTATAAATGTTACTAAACGTTACTCGCAGTGGGATTTATATATCATAAATTTCTGGAGACGTAATTGCATAATCTAACTGTCAAACTCTTTCGGGAATTATGTAAGGAAAACGCCATAACAATTTGCCTCTTATATACTACATGTAAAAAGCATGTTAAAGGAATATACTGCAACAATTTGATTTATATATAACGTCAATGAAGCAAAATACCTCTGGTAAAATGGTATCGTACGTTACTTGCTGCAATGCCTTGTACAGATTTATTTATATATTATAAATGTCTAGTGGCCTGATAGCAAAATCTAGCATTGTAGCAAACTCAGGAATAGGACAAGGAATATGCTACAACAATTTAGCGGTTATATATACCGTCAATGAACATACATATATCTCTACTTCTAAAGTGGTATTGAACGTGACTCGATGCGACACTTGGTGTAACTCACACTTCATTTATATATGAAAAACTTTCGACGACCCCATTGTAAAATCTAGCTTTGTAGCGATCTTAATAAAACAACAGATACTTATTAACAATTTGATAGTGATATATTACGTCAACGAAGCAAAATATCTCTTTTTGTAAAATTGTATTTCGCCTCGATGTTTGATACAAATTTATTTAGTTATTATAAATTGTTGACTGCAAAATTTCAAAATTTGGCTGTGTAGGGACCTCAGGAATAGTTAAAGGGATGTTTTATAACAATTTGGCAGTTATGTATATCGTCCACGAGGCACAATGTCTCTTATAGTAAAATTGTATCGCGCGTGACTCGTTGCGACGCCTGGTACTACTGACGCTTTATTAGTGTATGATAAATTTTTGACGGCCGGATTGCAAAAACTGACTTTGTAGGGATCTCGGAAATAATAAAAAGAATATGCCATAATAATTTGGCGGTAATACATTTTGTCAACGAGGCGAAATTTTGCACCTCGTAAAATAATTCTTCGAGTGATTCGCTGCGATGTTTGGTACGGTAGATGCTTCATTTATTTTTCATAAATTTTTGACAGCCGGATTACAAAATCTGACTTTGTAACGATCTCTGAAATAGTTCAAAGAAGGTTCTATAACAATTTAGTAATAATACGTATCGACAATGAGACGAAATATTGCATCTCGTAAAATGATTTTTCGCTGCGACGCTTGGTACGGCGGATGCTTCATTTATTTTTCATAAATTTTGGACGGCCGGATTGCAAAATCTGGCTTTGTAGGGATCTCGGGAATAATATAAGGAACATGCTATAATAATTTTGCGGTGATGTATAACGTCAGCAAGACAAAATACGTCAATTTGTAAAATGGTACTGCACGTAAGTTGTTGCGACGCTTGGCTCTCGTTCGAAAGCCTGGAAAGCATTTTCTTGCTGAGTATCGGCCGGCGAAATGCCCGAGTGAGTAAGACAAGGACAGCGCGATCGATCGTTCATCCTTGTCAAACTGACTTGACCCAACCTTCCTGCTCTTGCGCTCGCGCGCGCGGTGTTGCTTTGCGATCTCGCCGCACGAGGCCTCCAAAGTCAATGCTGAATTTGTCTCTGGCTCCTGCAGACCCTTAAGAGAGTGCAGGTGCGACGGTCTCTCGTCCACGATTTTGTGCCTCTGGACCTCCCGAGCCGAACAGCCGGACAAGAGGAACCAGAAGGATGAGGAGGACCTCGCTCACGGTCAAACACGCGCTCCTCAGGTGATTGCTCTCCAGTTCTATCTCGTATTAGATACCATGTATCGTTTCAAAACAGACTATCGGCTGCCGTAATTGTTCTTAGGTAAGCTTAGAGGACATCACCGAAAGAGACGGAAAAGACGAGGCGAGGTACCGCCGGCGGGCGACGACCACGGCGCGTGACCCACTCACCGAAAAACCGTGTCTTGACAGCCGAGGAGACAAAACGAGGACTGAGAGAGAGAGAGAGAGAGAGAGAGAGAGAGAGAGAGAGAGAGAGAGTTAGAGTGAGTGAGACAGAACATCCTTCCTGCGGATCCACAATAGAGATTCGCGGAAAGATTCCTGAGCGATGGGCAGAGCGCGGAACGGGAAGAGAGGAACCCCTCCTGAAAACCGGCGGGCACAAGAAAAGCCCCAAAAAGACGAAAGAACAAAAAGGGAGATCGGATTGGGATCGAGAGAGATCGAGATCCGTTTTGCGTTGCGCTGCTTCTGAAAATATTGTGTTCCGCTCGAGAGAAAGCGAAGCTTTGCGTACCGTACGCGCTAATAGTTAGTGTTCCGGTGGCTATCGTGCCAAAAGGCGAAGTGCGAAATACACCGTGCGTGGCCGAGGACCGAGGAGAAAAGTGGGAAAGGAGGAAGGACGACTGCCGACCTCGCGAAAAGGCCACCCGCCCGAACTATTGAAGACCACGCCGCCGGGAGGTTCACGAAGACCGTCCACCTGTTAATATTTACGGTGTTCCGTTTAAGTGTCGCGTCCCGAAAGTTAATTGGGTGTACCGAGCAATATCGATCTCGCGGAAGAAAGCGGCGTGAATTTGTACCGGGCCGCGAGGTTTCGGAGCGTACCGATTCCCGAAACGAATAAACTGCAATACCGTTAAAAAGGCCGCATTCTTTTCTTTCTCAGCGCCCTTCCGATTTCCGAATGAGCCCTTCCCGTCTACCGACTAAAAACCTCCCACGAGCTACCGCCAGAATCCCGTATCGCGGTCACGCCGAATTCGCGGTTAGTGTTGGTGGACGTTGCGGCTGTCCGCATCTGGCGCCCAACATATCCTTTCATTTTGGTGGGCGTGAAAAGCCGTGACGCGTGGACGGGCGGTAATTTGCCGACGTTAGAAATTAACATCGCATCATACTTTAGAGACTCCCCAATACTACACTCACTTGAAATTTGTTCATGCTATACCACTACTCGAGTCTTTCACTAATATTAAAAAATCTTTTGTTTATTCAATCTACCACTACCAAAGGCTTGCATAAAGCTCGAAAACAGTAATCTATTAGCAAGAATCTTTTATAACAACTATTAATTAATTACCGACGTCGATAACAAAAAACCTCCAAAAGAAATCTACCTAACCGACATACGTGAATAAGGAACCCTACGGTAGAACATATTCTTATCGATAAACATTAATATCCCGACAGCAACAATGAGGATCCCTGCAATAAGGTATCCACCTTCTACAGTAATAACACAATACTATAAGTTTCTATACTCTACTTACTTATACCCACTGTTAACAATATGCATCTCTTATAATAATTTTTAACAGAACCATTTTAACATTAATAATAAATGCTCCTTTTATTATAACAAATGCATTTTGTCATTATTAAAATTATAATTAATTAATACTATAGTATCTTCACTTTCAAGAGTAGACTCCACTACCACTTCACTTTCAAGAGTAGACTTCACTACCACTTCACTTTCAAGAGTAGATGTAAATTCTGCATCCACTAACTTTTTCCTCGCTTCACCATAAGATTCTGAAATAATATTTTATTTTAAAACTTTTAAACAGATAAATTAAATAATCACAAATAAGATGAAAGGAACAGTAAGACTGCTTATGTGAAACTATATGGATAAAAACTACAACTGAATATAAAATTAATATTATATAAGAGCATATTTCTATTATATATATATATATATATATACAGGGTGTTTGATAGCTGATCATGCAGACGAAAGTTGGAGATAGATTAGGTGTAGCCGAGAAGAAAAGTCATGTACTATAATGACAAATTGGCAATAGTTATCGAGTTATTAATTAAAACATGTGAGCCAACGAGCGCGTAGAGAGCGGAGGGCGGCCGCAGTAAGCACGAAGAAATTTGATACAGGCGGAGTCAATGAATGGCGGTAGGCAAGCGCGCGCGGCGAGGGGCTACGTAAGCGACAAGAGGCGATCGCGCGCGACGAGCTATAAGAAAAAAATATGTCATCGCGCCATCCCGTCTTTTCAGAGGAGATAGAAAAGTGATGTGCTATCATTTCCACACCACCTTGCGGTAGATAGCTTGGTGCGTTTTTTTATAGTGGTTTCCCCGGTAGGCCTAATCCACTCTTACAATCTAATGTAAGAATTGTTCGAAGTGCCATCCTCTCTCTCGTATGCAGAGTTCGGCCCTTCGTACAATATTGCGTGTCGCACGGTGTGCCATGTCCGGCGTAATGGTATCGAAGGCCGCAATAATAGCTTCACGTACCTCGTTTTCTGTACCATGACGCTGGTGCTCGATTAGACTTTTTATATGACCCCATATAAAAAAGTCTAATACATTTAAATCTGGCGACCGTGCCGGCCAGATGATTGGACCACCACGACCCATCCACCTGCCCGGAAATTGCGCGTTTAATACCTCCCGTACTTCGCGACAAAAATGAGCCGGTGCTCCGTCATGTTGATAAATCAACTGTGCTCGTGTGTTTAACGGTACATTAGCGAGAAGTACTGGCAACTCGTTCTCTAAGAATTCTTTATAAATTCTGCCAGTTAAACGCGGCGGGAGGAAATGTGGACCGATCTGGAAATAACAAACAAAAAAATGTTTCACTTGAACAGTAGGAAAAATTATTTTCTTTCCACTTACCACTCGATTCCCAATTATTCCCGCCCATACGTTGATGGACCAACGATATTGAAATCCGCCTTCATGGACGACGTGCGGACCACGTGCGGACCAATATAAATTATTGCGACAATTAAGTACGCCGTTTGGTGTAAATGTTGCTTCGTCGGTCCACAAAATAATATCTGGGAACGTGTCATTCTGCCGACATTGCGCGAGGACCCTGATTATGTTTTTCAATGATTATTATATTCTCAAATTACCGCGAATATGAAAAGTTAATGACAATACCTTCGCAAAAGTATATCCATTGTTCCAAATCCCGCGGTAACAGCTGTTGCACCCGCTGGTAATGGTACGGATGCAACTGATCTTCACGTAAAGTGCGATGTACGTTGTATTGCGATAAATTTAGTTCGCGCGCCGCACGACGCACGCTGTTTCCGGGGTTTTCATAGAAGGCGTCGAGAATCTTTTCCTCGTCTTGAAGACGACGACGCACTGGCATATGTGGCGAATTATGCACTAAACATCCCGTTTCACGTAATCTTTGCACAACACGGAAAATTGTCTGATCTGTCGGATAATGTGCACGCCCGGGAAATTACTAGAGTTAGAAGCCTCACCATGTATATTCGAGCTGCGCCGTCGAAAAAGGCGGCAGAAACAATTGACTTTAGATATTTCGAACGTCAATTGTTTCTGCCGAGATTCGTGAACACTAGGTCTTTTTGTGCAGTAACGTATAGTTCTCGCATAGTGACAAACCGACAATGCGATACACTTCACAAGAATACACGGATATGATAGTGGCCTACGGGCTAGCAGGTCGAAATGCGCGCATCGCGGCTCGAATATACGCGGAGCAATTTCCCGGGCGTACACATTATCCGACAGATCAGACAATTTTCCGTGTTGTGCAAAGATTACGTGAAACGGGATGTTTAGTGCATAATTCGCCACATATGCCAGTGCGTCGTCGTCTTCAAGACGAGGAAAGGATTCTCGACGCCTTCTATGAAAACCCCGGAAACAGCGTGCGTCGTGCGGCGCGCGAACTAAATTTATCGCAATACAACGTACATCGCACTTTACGTGAAGATCAGTTGCATCCGTACCATTACCAGCGGGTGCAACAGCTGTTACCGCGGGATTTGGAACAACGGATATACTTTTGCGAAGGTATTGTCATTAACTTTTCATATTCGCGGTAATTTGAGAATATAATAATCATTGAAAAACATAATCAGGGTCCTCGCGCAATGTCGGCAGAATGACACGTTCCCAGATATTATTTTGTGGACCGACGAAGCAACATTTACACCAAACGGCGTACTTAATTGTCGCAATAATTTATATTGGTCCGCACGTGGTCCGCACGTCGTCCATGAAGGCGGATTTCAATATCGTTGGTCCATCAACGTATGGGCGGGAATAATTGGGAATCGAGTGGTAAGTGGAAAGAAAATAATTTTTCCTACTGTTCAAGTGAAACATTTTTTTGTTTGTTATTTCCAGATCGGTCCACATTTCCTCCCGCCGCGTTTAACTGGCAGAATTTATAAAGAATTCTTAGAGAACGAGTTGCCAGTACTTCTCGCTAATGTACCGTTAAACACACGAGCACAGTTGATTTATCAACATGACGGAGCACCGGCTCATTTTTGTCGCGAAGTACGGGAGGTATTAAACGCGCAATTTCCGGGCAGGTGGATGGGTCGTGGTGGTCCAATCATCTGGCCGGCACGGTCGCCAGATTTAAATGTATTAGACTTTTTTATATGGGGTCATATAAAAAGTCTAATCGAGCACCAGCGTCATGGTACAGAAAACGAGGTACGTGAAGCTATTATTGCGGCCTTCGATACCATTACGCCGGACATGGCACACCGTGCGACACGCAATATTGTACGAAGGGCCGAACTCTGCATACGAGAGAGAGGATGGCACTTCGAACAATTCTTACATTAGATTGTAAGAGTGGATTAGGCCTACCGGGGAAACCACTATAAAAAAACGCACCAAGCTATCTACCGCAAGGTGGTGTGGAAATGATAGCACATCACTTTTCTATCTCCTCTGAAAAGACGGGATGGCGCGATGACATATTTTTTTCTTATAGCTCGTCGCGCGCGATCGCCTCTTGTCGCTTACGTAGCCCCTCGCCGCGCGCGCTTGCCTACCGCCATTCATTGACTCCGCCTGTATCAAATTTCTTCGTGCTTACTGCGGCCGCCCTCCGCTCTCTACGCGCTCGTTGGCTCACATGTTTTAATTAATAACTCGATAACTATTGCCAATTTGTCATTATAGTACATGACTTTTCTTCTCGGCTACACCTAATCTATCTCCAACTTTCGTCTGCATGATCAGCTATCAAACACCCTGTATATGAATGTGTCTAAATGCACTTATATGTACAGTTTGCGTAAAAAGTTCGCGAAGGGGCATCTATAAGTAAACGGTAGAATTACAAATTGTAGTCGGTTATATAGAATCACTCTTCACATGAACCTAGGTCAGGTTTCATTTCCATCTGTCAATTCTTTCTGTGTTTACAAGCCAATTGAAGTTGACGTGTCAGTATATTTGTTCGCAATGGAAAATTTGAAATAGCGTGCAGTGATTGAGTTCTTTGTTAAAAAAGGTTTAAAAAGGTTAAAAAAGGCAATGGACATTTATTCCGAGATGGTAAATGTGTTAGGGGAATCTGCTCCTTCAAAAACAATGATTTGTAAATGGGTACTTGAGTTTCAACGGGGTCGTACAAGCATTGAAGATGATCCACGCAGTGGACGCCCAAAAAGCGCATCAACACCAGAAATCATTCAGCAAATACATGTTATTGTTTCTGAAGATCTAAGTGTGACTACGCGCAGTGATGGGAAATCGATGTCGGGCTTGCCAGCGAATTTCCCCCACCACGCACGCACACACAATCGACTCGGTCTATCTGTGTCGGCCACGCGCTCGGCAACCGTCGACGCGCCGAGCGAAAGAGAGAATAACATTCCCTCTTTCTCGCTATCGTTCTCGCTCAGCGACGCGAGTTAGGCTGATTCTTTCTCGGCTGTAATTTGAGTCGCGGTTGCGACTGTGACGATACTGAGAAGTTTTTCCTATTTGGCGCGCTGAAATTATTATGATTATTATATTATTATTAATAACATTATTGTTTATAATAATAATATTAATAATATTCCGCGCCGAGGAAATGAAATATATTTCATTAATTGTTTTGCTGAGACGGATAGGTTCATAGATTTGATTATTGTTGGGAATTGTTTAATAATATTTGAAGAATAATTTTAAGTTGTATAAAGATGTAGAATAAAATATGGAAAAGTATTGTAACAAAGTCAAGAAGGTACGAAATGAAACCTACTTACTTTCGTTACAATATCCTCTGAATTAATAAATACTCTTCAAACAGTATTAAACAATCCTCGAGAACAATTACATCCGTGTATCCGAAATCTTATGTCTGCGCGAAAAAAAGTTCATAAAATATGTGTTTCGCCGCACTGAATGAGAAAATCCTCAGAATAATGTTATATATAGAATAATGTATAGTGCATCAATAAATATGCAGTTTAGTAAAAAGGTAATTTATTTGTTTATTTCAATATCTTCGAATGTATGCACTTGTTTGCGAAACAGTTTTCGCATGGATTTTCAATGCAGTGTCGAACAGCACAATGTTAATCCAATGAACCTGTTTAAGAGAAATAAGTGGACCATTGGCAGCGCTCTGAGTTCAGTGTTCAATGCACCACTCAATAAAAATATAATAATACTATGTTTGTATTAAAATGACACGAAGTTTAACGAATTATTTGTGAAAAATCACCATAAATGGATGAAAAACCGTGTGCAGTTATAGCATACAGTTTAGAAAATCCACTCCTTGCCAGCAATGTGGATAGAATCAAGTTGGAAAAAGAGTTAACATTCTCTTTGCCGATTCATACAATGATACCAAAGTATGAAGCAAATGCATTATGCATGTAGTACTGCAGTGGTATTGTATATGCATGAAGAATGGAAAACTATTAATAAAGTAATTATTAGTAATTAAGTAACTAATCAGTGTTTAAAAAGATCTACTGTGTCGTATATATAAACGGTTTTAGTAAAAAAGAATATGTAAATCCACATTACTGCTCGATGGAAACCGCGAAAAGGTGGTGGTTTCTTCCATCAGGAGGAAATGATAAACAAATGTCGAATAAGTCACTTATGAAATGGAATTATTTGACATTGGTTTATATTTCCTAAGAAATAATAGGATGTAAGGAAAGGAAGAAGCAAACATAAAGGGAATAGTAATGTCATGCAAGCGTCATGCAGACAAAACATACAAACAAAGAAGAAAATGCTATATTAAAATACGCAAAAGATATTACAGCTATTGTATTTATAGTTGCAATAATGCATGCATTTGCACAATGTTTTTATGGAAAGTCTTTCACACAGTGGAAAGATTTAACGCGTAAATCTGCCTTTCTCTGCCAACATCAGTGACATATCATCTATTTTAGAATTTTAGAATGTACAATCATGTAAATACTATATAACACATGGTGTTATATTAGCATTTACATAATTGAGAGTGACATTCTAACATAAATGGTATGTAAATTATATTTGTGGTTTATTGTGTTAACTCACACAAATGGGATGTGTAAATAATAACAAAACCCAAAACTATACATAGAATGGGAGAACGTAATCTTCACAAACTTCGGCGTTTTCGGCGTTTAAAAAAGATGGGATTCGATTTGAAGCTCGATATATGGGTGCCCCATTTGCTGACCGAGAAGAACAAAATCAAGCGAATTTCTGCAGCCGTTTCTTTACTCGGGCGGCTCAATAACGAGTCGTTTTTGGATCGACTAGTGACGGGCGATGAGAAATGGGTCCTCTACAACAATGTTCAGCGCAAACGGACATGGAAACAATCAGGTGAGCATGGTGACGCAATGCCAAAGGCCAGTTTGCACCCGATGAAGGTGATGCTCTCTGTTTGGTGGGATTGCAAGGGCATAATCTATTTCGAGCTTCTCCCCGCTGGCGAAACGTTGATTCGGACAAGTACTGTCGCCAATTAACCAATCTGAATCGAGAAATAAAAGAGAAACGTCCGATTTTGTCAAATCGCAAGGGAGTCGTCTTTCATCACGACAACGCCAGACCACACGTTTCGAAAAAGACGCTGCGCAAACTGAAGAGCCTGAACTGAGATGTCTTAACGCATCCACCGTATTCTCCTGATATCGCACCATCTGACTATCACTTGTTCCGGTCATTGCAAAATTATTTAAATGGAAAAAACTTTGACTCTTTGGAGGCCTTAAAAAACGGCGTCTCTTCGTTCTTCGAATCTAAACCGCGCAGTTTTTATGATCGAGGCATCCGTATGCTGCCAGAACGTTGGGAAAAGATTATAGAAAACGATGGAGAATATATCATTGATTGAATAAAGATTTTTGTTTGCCTAATCACTGTGTGACTTTTACTCACAAACTCCGCACGAACTTTTGCACTCACCCAATATATAAGATACATAAAGCCATACAAAGACACATAAAATAGAAATAAAAAAGAATACATATTTACTTACTTACATAATAGGCTTACATAGTTACTTTCATTATACAGACAGGAAATTTCTTCCTATTTCTTCGTCTATCATTTTACGTAGTTTCATGGCAGCCTATCTGTCCACCTGTCTATCTGTCTACCTGTATATATATTTGCACATTTCAGGTGGAAGGCCAGATAGACAGATAGAATAGATAGGCAGATAGGCAGATAGACGGATAGACGGATAGACGGATAGACGGTTTTCTGCGATGGTCGCCACCTTGTCATGGTACAGAAGCTTGACAGCCACAATGATCCGAGGTGATGGACTCGACTTGGAATCTTAGGATTCCAAGTTCGAGGGTGAACCGAGGAGAGTGGCTACTAAAAGCGACCAATACATGCTCCTAGATGGGCTGCTGCCTCTCGAAGCATTAAGGGACTCGAGGGCTGCTCTAGAGCGGCATGAGGAACCCTTCAGCGCGAGCGTTCGAGCTCGTCAGCCTCGCTTTTGGAGGCATCCGTGCAAGGGAAGGAAACCTATAATATAACCCGTGGCGATGGGGCCCGTTGGCCTATTTTCCATGCGCTCAATGAGGGAAGGAATACCCTCTGCAAAACCCGGGTATCGGACTCATTAGTTTTGGATGTTGCCAGACAATCCGACGAGGGAAGGACACCCACTATAAAAATCCGGGTGAGTGGGCTCGTCAGCCTTGTGCAACCTATTCCAGAGGTTGGAAACTCCGTTACCAAACCCGGGCGAGGACTCGAGAGCTTGTCTTCGTGGGCAAGCAACCTATTATTAGGGGAGGAAGAACCCCAGTACCAAACTCGGGTGTGTGTCTAGTTAGCCTGAGGGCATCCGCACCGGAGAGAAAACTCCGCACTAACTGGGTGTTCGGGCTCGTGAGTCTGGCGTTCCAGACATCCGAAACGGAGAGAAAACTCCGGACCAAACCGGGCGTTCGGACTCGTGAGCCTGGCAGTCCAGGAACCTGAACTTGAGGGAAGGAAGAACCCTGACTAATAAACCCGGGCGATCGGGCCTGTGAGTCTATTTTTCTCAGACGTTCGAACGAGGGTAGGAGAACCCAATGGAAGAACCTAGGGAAACCGGGGTATCGGACTTTTTAGTTTGGGAGGTTGCCAAACAATCCGACGAGGGGAAGGACATCCACTGTAAATACCTGGGTTAATGGCTCGTTAGCCTTGTGCAAACTATTCCAGAGATTGGAAACTCCTTTATCAAACCTGGGCGAGGGCTCGAGAGCTTGACTTCGTGGGCAAGCAACCTATTATCAGGGGAGGAAGAACTCCAAAACCAAACCCGGGCGATCGAGCTCGTTAGGCCGGCGGTGCTAGTCAACCGAACCAGGGAAAGGAAAACCCAATGCAAAAACCCGGACGTGTGAGCTCGTTAGCCCTCGGGCGATCACAACAGAGGAAACCTGTCAAAACGGGCGTTCGGGCTCGTAAGTCTGGCAGGCCAAACATCCGACACTAGGGGAGGAAAAACCCCGAATAATAAACCCGGGTGATTGGACCTGTTAGTCTGGTCTACCAGACACCAAACGAGGAGAAGGAAAACCCAAAGTAAAAACCCGGGAGTTTGGGCTTGTTAGCAGCATGGCAACCGAACCGGAGAGGAAAACTCCGATTTAAAACCGGTCGGGGGTTTGGACTCGTTAGTCCCGGGGCGGTGTTTGGGACTTGCTAGCTCTGGGGCGACCAAACCGGAGAGGAAAACTTCGTGAACAAACCGGTTGGGCGCTCGGGTTCGTGAGTATGATTTCCCAGACCACCGAGGAGGAAGGAAAACCTCAAAGAACAAACCCGGTGTGTCGGCCTCGTCAGCCTAGTGAGGCAGCCGATTGTGTGAAATGCACAAGGCAGAACTCATGTGGTCTAATTCCTCTACACGAGTGCTGCTGAACGGCAACACCCGGCGGAGTGCGTTGCGGACCCCGCGAGTCCTGGTCCCGTCGTCATGTTGGATCTTCTGGTCTCCGGGGGCGGCGGATAGTCGGCAACGGGGCTGGCAAAAGAAAGCCCGAAAAAGAAAACAAAGGAAAGGGAACACGAAGGACAGGGGAAAACCAGGGAAACTTCCAAACCTCTGGGGGAAAAAATGCCCGACAGGCTCTAACTCTTCCATCCCAGAAGGCAAAGCCTCCAATGCCTGAAAAGGAGGAAAAGGAACCAAATGAAGTGAAGACTGGGGAGTTGTGGTCCGAGGTTGTTGGGAGAAGGGAAAAGAAAAGACAAAAAACTGAACGTAGAAAACGTAGGAAAACATCATGACGGAAAAAGAAGGGAAAGTAGTAAAGAAGGAAGAGAAAAAGGTAAAGAGGAAGGTTCCCAATACAGCAGCAGTGACAATAACAGCTGACAGGGGCCAATACAGAGAACTACTCTCTGAGGCCAAGAAGAAAATCGACCTAAATGAGATAGGGATTGATAAGATAAATACTAGGGTAGTAGCCACAGGGGCATTGGTTATAGAAATCCTAGGGGAAGAGAGAAGGAAACAAGCGGACCTTCTAGCTGTCAAGCTTAAGGAGGTGCTCTTGGATAAAACAAAAGTGGGTAGACCACAAAAAATGGGCGAAATTCGCATCAGGGGCCTTGAAATTTCCACAACCGAAAAGGAAGCTGCTGATGCAGTGGCAAGATTGGGAGGATGTGAGGCCTCTGACGTTAAAACAGGAAGAATAAGAGTGGCCCAGAATGGTGCTGGATCACTATGGGTCCAATGCCCCCTACCCGGCGGCCAAAGAGATTGCGGAAGGGGAAAAAATAAAAATAGGATGGACGCAAGTCAGGGTAGAACTGTTGCAGGCAAGACCGCTGCAGTGCTACAAGTACCTGGAGAAAGGGCACGTATAAATAAACTGCACAAACAGCACTGACAGGCGGCAAAATTGCTACCGGTGTGGTGAACCTGGACACCTGGCTCGCGATTGCGAGGCCAAAGCCAGATGCCAGATATGTATCGAGAGGGGAGCGAAGGCGGATCATAGAATGGGAGGACCTGCCTGTCGCCCGCCCCCTCGGAAAAGGAAGGACAGGAAAGAGGAGGTGGAAGGGCCTGCGGTGCCCGCACCGCAACCGCAAGGCCCTCCCTCCCCTCCTGAGGATAAGGAAGAAGAAAAGGAAGTGGAGGTGGAAAAAGAGAACGAAACACCGGAACTCTCACCCCACCCCCACTCCCGCAGAGAGAACGATTCCCTCCATGTCTCAGGCAAACAGAGAGCCAAGACATGGAGGTCGACGAGAAGAGAGGAGAGAAGCGTCCGCACCAAGAAGAAAACGCGGACAGTGAAGAAGGAAGTCAACCAAGAGGGAAGGTTGTTAGTTCAATTGATTAATGGACACACGACTCCTTCAAGGTAACCTGCACCGCGCCCGCCAAGCTCTACCTCTGTTCGAGCACACAATGGTGGAGCGCGGTGCAGGACTAGGTATAGCGGCAGAACCCTATTGCGTCCCCAGAAACCACCCTAGGTGGTATAGAGATGATTTGGGCTCTGTCGCTATAGTATGGAAGGCAAGCGACAGCTCACGCCCCGCGACTTTTTTAAGTCGCGGTCGGGGATATGTCGTGGCCAGGTGGGGAGAAATCACCGTGGTCGGGGTATACCTCCCCCCAGCAAAGAGCCTGGACCTGATTGCATACAGACCCAGGCTCCAAGAAATGGGAGATGCTATCCAAAGGTATCTCTCAGGTCCTGTCATCGTAGCCGGGGATTTCAACGCGAAATCAGAATTATGGGGATCCCGGCGCGGTGACAGGCGGGGGGAGGTAACAAGGGATTGGGCCGCAGGCCTAGGTCTGCACATCCTCAATGAAGGGGACAACCCACGTTTGAAGGGCCGCAGGGGGGATCAATTATTGACCTGTCATGGGCAACCCCTGCAGCCATGAGGAGGGTGCGGACCTGGAGGGTGGCGGACGAGCTAGAAGCGCTTTCAGATCATTTCCTAATTGAAATGCAGCTGTCCGTCACCTCCAATGGCCTGCGGCCTGAACAAAGGAAAGAACCCCGACCCGGGAGATGGTCTCTAGCCCAACTCAACAGAGAGAGTTTGGAGATCTCTCTGGAGGGTTCCACCTGGCCACGACAACAAGAGGAAGGACAGGACCTTCACTCTGAGGTTATGGAGGTAATGAATGTACTCGCACAGGCGTGCGATGCCACCATGCCCAAAGTCAGGTCCTGCCCAAGACGCTCCGCCTGGTGGTGGTCCGACAACATAGCTGTGCTGAGGCGCAGGTCGGTCCACGCCAGGCGGGTGTTTCGAAGGGAGCGGAACAAGCGGGCTCCTGACCCTGAGGCCACTCTGGCCGCCCGGAAAGAATTTTGCGGAGCTGCTGTAGAATTGCGAGAAGCCATTGGGGCGGCCAGAGGAAGAGGGTGGGACGACCTCCTCCTCTCGTTGGATGCGGATCCGTGGGGGCGTCCATACAGAATAGTCATGCAGAAGTTGAAACTGTGGACGCCCCCTAAGACGGTGATGCTTGACCCCCGATTCCTAGAGAGGGTGATAGGGACCTTTTTCCCGGTTGGGGAGGGTAATCCCATCGCCCCTTACATTCTACCATCCCCCGAACAACAGGGGAAGGTACCAAGGATCACAAAGGAGAAGGTGGCCGAGGGTGTCAAAAAGGTCAAGAGCCGAAAAGCTCCCGGACCGGATGGCATCCCCGGCCGCGTCCTTACCCTGAACGAGAGGTTCGCCCGCTTGTTCACGCGAGCCTCAAGGGAAAGAAGGTTACCCCTAGTCTGGGGGAGGGCCAATGTGGTCCTCCTCCCAAAAGAGGGCAAACCGGAGAACTCCCCCTCCGCGTACCGGCCCATATGCCTCCTAGACGAGGCGGGCAAACTCTTTGAGCGTGTTATGGCTGCCCGCCGCCAGAGGCATATGTCCCGGGAAGGTCCTGATGTCAACGACGGCCAATATGGCTTCCGAGAGGGGAGATCTACTATAGATGCAATTCTGCATTTGAGATCTCTCTCGGAGGCCATCGTGACGGAGGGCAGGGTGGCGGTTGCGATATCATTAGATATCGCAAACGCATTCAACACCCTGCCCTGGGGTAGTGTGGTGGAGGCGATAAGGAATTATTTCCGCTTCCCACCCTACCTCACGGCTGTCGTTGAAGATTACTTCCGGGGTCGGCGTCTGACATGGATGGACGCCGACGGCGCGGTGCGTGAGAGGGGGATGAGTTGCGGGGTTCCACAGGGCTCGGTGTTTCTTCATTTGCGCTCCATGGTGCGTCCTAGAACACGTCGATTCGTGGGGGCCGGATCTGTCGATTGTTCCTCCGTTCGCCGATTATGCGTATTCGACAGTGATTGCGCCACATTGTGTCGCGCGTACAGTCGCGTGAATCATTATTGCGACACTTCCCGCAGAACGTGCGAATCAGTGCAATTGAACGCTACGGACGATGGCGACAGGAGGGATGACGGCAACGATGGCAGCGGTGGCGGCGGCGGCGGCGGTAGCAGTGACAGAGACGATAACGAGCACGAGTGCAACGCGATAAATGGCGAATACGCTATGCTTATCGGCTTCTCCAGTTTCGGTGCTGCTACTTGACAATACGTGCAGTTGTATCAGCATTTTCGCGAACAACACAAGTTTTGCGAAGGTGGAGTGTGGAATATGGACCCAATAATGCGCGAACCTACCTATCACGACTGCACATGTCCGCCCGATACAAAACGTATGGTGCTAAAGACGGCAACAGCCTATGATGTGCGTTTGCCACATTGCGTGCCCGATCATCAGGTTCAATTTCACAAAGAAGTCATGGATTTCATGTAACACATACACAAACGCGTCAACGTTTTCGGTGGATCCGTTTCAGGTCACACAAGCGTGGGAAGATTCGCAGGAAGGGTCTCACGTAGGTAGTAGTAGTATTTATATATATATACACGTACATATCGCTTAAGCGTCAGAACGATCCAGCAACCGCTCGTCAATATGCGCGTGCGACAAAGCTTCGGAGACATAATTCAGTATTTGGAATCCTCGTGGGATAGCGAATACGTAAAGGATTTTCTCCATGCACAATGGGTCATGATAAATACCATGTACGAGGACAATGGCAAAACGAACGAGGAAGTCGACATTGATAAGGACATCGATAACGACATCGATAACATTTGTAAATTATTATTGTCGCCGCCACTGTTGAATCTGCACCAATGTACGCCGAGCCGATCATCGCAGCAGCAGCAGCAGCAGTCCTATGAATCGGAAATGCTTATTACAACGATGACGACGATGACGATGACGACGACGACGATGACAACGACGACGAATGAAAATGTTTGCCTGAATCTGGTCTCGACAAGTTCGCCATCACTAAAGTTGATATTTACTCGCCTTCTGCGACAGTACTGTGTACAACTACGGATATAATGGATTTGCGGATACCATCGGTTCGTCGTAGATCTATGCGGTGCAGTCCAAGATTATACGCGCTGCGTATGCGGTCATCAGTGCAAAAGCGTGCGTGCATCATTTATTGTCGCGACAACAGTAACCCTAATTTGTACGCCTATTCATATGTGCATCCGAGCGAATGTGTGAAAATCAGGCTTTCACCGCGAAAGCGCGGATGATTGTCTACCACAGCTGGCAAAAACGACAAAATTCTCAATCTGACCAAACGCAGGTGATACAAAATATTGCGCTAAAATATCTAGATGGATTGTAATGAAACACCGTAATCAATAAATACAAGATTTTTTTCATACAGGTGTGCAGTTTATTTATAATAAAGCAAATAATACGAAGCGTGCGTGAGACGGATCTGCGAAATGTTTCTTTCGATATTCTCGCTCCTCTTGTTCGTTGCAATTTTCATCATCATTTTCTTCGCGTGGATGTTGAACTTCTTACACAAACGTAGGCTTTGCCAGTGCGAAACAGATCGTCTCGTAATATCTGCAGAGCGATTGCGCAGAGCTGTATTTTCGAGCGAGATCGTCAACGGCGCTCCTCCGTTAGTTTCAACGGCTGCGAATGACAGTAGTGACAGTGATGTTGCTGGCTCCCGTAGTCGTCGTAGCAGCACCAGACGACAATGGTACGAACGATTCATAGGACCGGATATTAACGGAAAAGTTCATCCTGTATACGATTTTGATTTGAATTTAGTTCGATTCCTGCGCGTGGTCGATGATCGTGGAATCGTAGAGGCTGCTCCCGTCATATCCATTCCTGATCCTGCGACGTATCATTTGCGTTTCACCGGTGACGGATCGCTGTTAGCAATTCGTCGCGCGGACTTACTCTCTTTGGATCGAGTACCCAAGGACGCGTTTTCTCTCGCGCGTCTTATCGGTGGATGGGTCTATGTTTCAATGGTAGACGATTCGACCGTTGCCATTCGAATCGAATCGTTCGCAGAAGTACGCATATGCTTGCCGACTCGCGTGAAGATATAGTTCCTTCCAAGCGCAATAAAATCGTATGGCAGCAGCATCAATGTTCGCTTTGTTCGTCAAAGTCCGTGTTCCATAACGATCAGAGACAACATCGGAGGTCTGGTCGCGCACCCAGTTCTTTACGGTGATTATGTAGAGTATTACGCGCGACAGATTGAGCCGAATTGTTTCGAACATGTGCCTCGATCCAGTGAACGATATCGCATAGAGGTTAAAGATTTGGAATGGATTTGTTACGACGAATATGACGATGAACCGGCTTTTGATGTATTCAACGAGTGGTTAGATTAGATTAGGTTAGTTGTTGCGTTTCACGACAGTGCTTTGATTGACTGTACCACTACGATCACCACTGCGTTGTCGAACGGTACGTTTATTGCCAGGTATCGAAGACTGCTGCTGCCGCTGCTGTTTGTCCGTGCTTCTGCGACTGCGTTTGACCGCGGTGATGGTGATGGTGGTGGTGGTGCCGGCCCCAGAATTTCCATCAGATAAAGTTGTCTGAGCCTCCGCTACAGCATCGGCTAAACGGTCGTACAAATTTATTACGTTGTCGCCCAAGACCTGACCGCTGCGTCGTAACTTTTCCGTATCCAGACACGAGACGACTGTACAGGCAATCGCGCGAAGCGACTCGTACGTGTCGAGAGATGTTCGATGCCACAGGACTCGCAACAGCTCATGCGCATTCTCGTTGCGCAGTATGACGTTCGCGCGTACCTTCTCGATAATATCCACGAATGTAGCGATTCGATCGCAATTACAGTGTGTCATGAACGATTTGTATGTTTCGTAGAGAACAGTTAGCGATTGACATGACAATACATTGAATACCAATCGATCGAGTGGGCAATGCAACGGATAACTGATCATGCCGAACATGACGCTGACAACGCGCGGTCTCTCGTATGGGGTTGTCGAAATGCGCCACTGGCGACTATACGTCAGCGTTTCATACAGTATCGTGACATCTGGATCGCTTCCGACGCGACCAAGTATCTTGCGGATTTCTGTTAATACCCGCGGCGATACACCCAATAATTCTACTATAAGCTCTCTCGCCGTGTCAATTATGGAATCAAGCCAAGCGATCTCGTCGAACAAGGCTTTGTGGTCATTGTCGGACGACGGTGTCGGCGACGGCGGCGGCGGTGGAGGCGATAGCGGTGGCGACGACGGTGACGTTTCGTCGTCCGAAGTATCGGCAATTTCTGCAGCAGCGGTGGCGGCTGCTACCTTGGAGGCATCGTTATCGCTGCCGGCGCTATCGCCTTTACTGCCTCTACCGAACATTGAGGACAAGAACGAGGAGCCACCAGATGACATAACGGTCGAAAATGTTGACGATGGGATGACGACGAATAGTGCCTTGAACAACAGTGACGCTCACGATGACATTTACGACAACGAATTGACAATTGATTCTGGGGAAAACGTTGAACGATTCAAACTGCGCTCGTTCACGTTGTTCAACTCCACGATACGTTGTGCTCGATGTTGCTTTCCGTTTAAAACAAATATATCTTGCGTGTTCCGTAAAAAAAATCGCGTACGATGCAGCTCCATTAGCTCCAATTCGAACGAGTCTAGAAATTGCAGCATTTTGAACGCTGTTGCTGCTGATGCTGTTGCTGCTGCTGCTGCTGCTGCCGCTGCTACTGCTACCACGACGTCGGCACCCGGGGAAGAAAGCGACGACAGCAGCGCGGATGGGCTCGAGTTTACCCTACGGTTTATCGGTTCTACCGAGACGAGGAAGAAACAGGGCGGTAGACGCAAAGCTTCACTCTTACACCGAATCAGTCGCAGACGTGCATTGTCGCGAACGGCGCAAAAACGGCAAAACGCCAGCGAGATCAATGTCAATTTGTTCGCCCGATGCTGCTCTTCAAAACATGAATGACAATGACGACTATTCTTCTCTTCTGAAACAACCGTTCGTGTCGCGCAAAATGCTATGCTTGGACGGTCGAATAGGACAGGCACTGGTACGAGCAAAACAACGCGCGTATGGCAAACAGGCCAATCGATGCGCTGCTGCATGTGCTACCATGACACGCGTAGACATGAACACGTACGTCTTTGAATGTTACGAGCGACGGCGGTCACTAACTAGCACCGACGACTCTCTAGTCGTTACAACTTGTCCTCATTCTGGTACCGCGTTACTGCTGCGTCTCGTCTCTATGGTCATGCAAGATGTACAACAGCGAGTTTGAACGCCAAACATGTTAGAGCGGCCGGGGCCAACCGTTTTCATGGCGAAAACAAGAACGATACCAATGGTGTCAATGCCACCACGACAACAAACGCCGCGGCATCATCGTACATTGGTTTGAATGGAAGCTGTTCTCAGCGACGTACCATCGAGATATGCTGCATCGTGAACACCCCGAAACGCGACGAAGATGATCTGGTGCAACTTCGGAATTCAAGTTTCGAGTTTGAAGTGGTTGCGCGCGGAAAGTCATGAGCCATTGTTCGTTTCACAATGGATCGCCGTGGTATCGCGGCAACGCTCGCTCGTTTGCGCAAATTGCCTCGATTGATATTTGTCAGCTGCAAAAGTCTCGTGTATGGCGGTATCATTGCGGCCGCCGCCTCTGCTGCTCGCAATACCACGGCGGCGGCCGACGAGCTTTCGCGCAAGCTGTTATACGTAGCAAACTTTACGGCCTATCACGCGTATCACGAAAGCGAAGGCACTTTCGACGAACAGCAATTTGGAAACAAGCGGAGGCACATGCGTTCTTTGCTATTCCTCTTGGCTGTCGTTAACGCTGAAATGCTACGCGTTAGCAACGGTCGCAATCTCAACTTGGCGCTCAATATGCAGAGTATCGGAAAAGCGTACAACGATGCCGGTTACCATATGTTTGCAGAAAACAGCATTCAACAAATTCGCAAAATCCGCGGGGGTACCGAAGCAGCCACCTTTGCGACTCGCGGACATCAAGTCGATCGATACTTGGGCAAAGTGTCTCGTGTAGGCATCAATGCGGTGCAGCTGAGACGCCACTTGTGCGATTGCCGGAGTGACAAGGTATCGGTCGAGCAGCGCTCGCCCGCGCACTCGTCATCATTTGAACGCCATGACCATGGTAGTAGGCTACTGTAAGAGATAGCGTGGCGAGTGGACGAACGCGAGCGAGGAAAGAAACATGAATCGTCCACGCGATGCTAAGGGGAAGTTTCTGCCATTGAACAACGGCCATAACAGCTGTCGTGATCGCAGCAAACGCCGCAGTGTAACAATGAAAAAACACAGGAGTCGGAAGCGTCGTCACGTTGATAGAGGAGTAGGCGCTCCGCGTAAATCGGAAGAATTTGTACGAAATCCCACGGAAGCATTCGCCGACGTGGATCCGTATCAACGACCGACGAAAAATCTCACGTCCACACGTGCCCCGAAGACATCGGCGCAAGAACGAAGCAAACTCGTTGATCCACGAGGATGCTAATGTTACGTGGACGGCACGTACGAAATTGCCATCGACACCAAGGCCGAGGGACGAAGACTTCAGTATGCACTGCATGAAAATATCAAAACGGGTGAATCACAATTGCCGTACGCAGGGCCGGCGCTGCCTAAACATCGTCGTTAAGTCTGTTCGTCAACGATGCCGAAAGTGGAAGGCCTGGCAACTATTGTAACCGACAGATGCAAGGAATGCGATGAAAATATAGTTGTTCACTATCGTTGTTGTTGTTGTTGTTGTTGTTGTATCAACATGTAGCAACAGAATGCAAATAAAAAATTGATGCACCCTTTATTCAATTTTTTCCTTCTTTTCCTTTCCGTTCGTTCATTTCCTCGGTTGCCCGTCGGCTGTTCCGAAAGTCTTTGTACATTTCTTTCCAACGAGGTTCGCTGAGAATAAGGGAGGGCGGGGGTGAAAGCGAACGATTCTAGAGATACACATCAGCTTTGCTGAGACGAGGTGTCCGTTTCTTTTCCAAGAAATTTCGCTGAGGGGTGAGAAAACGGACGAAGCGAGAAATGCCCGTCAGACTTGCTGAAACGAGGTATTTGCTTTTTTCCAAAAAGTGAGAGAAAACCATGCGAGGGATACACGTCAGCCTTGCTGAGTCGAGGTGTCCACTTTTTCTCCGAAGAGAGGGGATGAAACGAACGATGTGAGAGATGCGCGTCATACTTTTCGAATCGGGATATTCGTTTTTTTCCAAGAGGGGGGATGAAACGAACGATGCGAGAGATGCCCGTCATACTTTCCGAATCGGGATATTTATTTTTTTCTCCAAGAGGGGGGATGAAACGAACGAAGCGAAAAATGCATGTCAGCCTCGTCGAAACTTGCTGTCCGCTTTCTTTTCGAAGAGGAGGGATGAAACGACCGATGTGAGAGATGCGCGTCATACTTTCCGAATCGGGATATTCGTCTTTTTCCAAGAGGGGGGATGAAACGAACGATGCGAGAGATGCCCGTCATACTTTCCGAATCGGGATATTTTTTTTTTCTCCAAGAGGGGGGATGAAACGAACGAAGCGAAAAATGCATGTCAACCTCGTCGAAACTTGCTGTTCGCTCTTTTTTCGAAGAGCGGGGATGAAACGAACGATGCGAGAGATGTCCGTCAGCCTCGCCGAAACTTGCTGTTCGTTTTTTTTCGAAAAGGGGGGATGAAACGAACGACGTGAAAGATACACGTCAACCTCGCCGAAACTTGTTCGTTTTCTTTTTCGAAGAAGCGGAATGAAACGAACTATGCGAGAGATGCCCGTCATACATGCCGAATCGGGGTATTCGTTTCCTTTTTCGAAGAGGGGGGATGAAACGAACGAAGCGGAAAATTCATGTCAACCTCGTCGAAACTTGCTGTTCGTTTTTTTTTCTAAGAGGGGGGATGAAACAAAAGATGCGAGAGATGTCCGTCAGCCTCGCCGAAACTTGCTGATCGTTATTTCTCGAAGAGGGGGGATGAAACGAACGATGTGAAATATGCACATCATACTTGCATGGTCGGGATATTCGTTTCTTTCCAAGAGGGGGGGTAGATAAAACGAACGATGTGAAAGATACACGTGAACCTCGCCGAAACTTGTTCGTTTTCTTTTTCGAAAAGGCGTGATGAAACGAACTATGCGAGAGATGCCCGTCATACATGCCGAATCGGGGCATCGTTTTCTTTTCGAAGAGGGGGGATGAAACGAACGATGCGAGAGATGCACGTCATACTTTCCGAATCGGGATATTCCTTTTTTTCCAAGAGGGAGGATGAAACGAACAAGGCGAAAGATGCATGTCGGCCTCGTCGAAACTTGCTGTCCGTTTTCTTTTCGAAGAGGGGAGGATGAAACGAACGAAGTGAGAGTTGCCCGTCGTACTTTCCGAATCGGGGTATTCGATTTTTTTATGAGGGGGAATGAAACGAACATTGCGAGAGGTGCCCGTCATATTTTCCGAAATTCGAGGTATTCGTCTTTTTTCTAGAGGGGGGATGAAACGAACGAAGCGAAAGATGCATTTCAGCCTCGCCGAAACTTGCTGTTCGTTTTTTTTCGAAGAGACGGGATGAAACGAGCTATGCGAGAGATGCCCGTCATTCATGTCGAATCGAGGTGTCCGTTTTTTTCGAAGAGGTGGGATGAAACGAACGATGCGAGAGACGCGAGTCATACTTTCCGAATCGGGATATTCCTTTTTTCCAAGAGGGGGGATGAAACGAACGAGGCGAAAGATGCATGTCAGCCTCGTCGAAACTTGCTGTCCGTTTTCTTTTCGAAGAGGGGGGGATGAAACGAACGATGTGAGAGTTGCCCGTCGTACTTTCCGAATCGGGGTATTCGATTTTTTTTATGAGGGGGATGAAACGAACATTACGAGAGGTGCCCGTCATACTTTCCGAAACGGGGTATTCGTCTTTTTTCTAGAGGGGGGATGAAACGAACGAAGCGAAAGATGCATTTCAGCCTCGCCGAAACTTGCTGTTCGTTTTTTTCCAAGAGGGCGGGGGGATGAAACGAACGAAGCGAAAGATACATGTCAGATTCGCCGAAACTTGCTGTTCATTTATTTTCCAAGAAGGGGGATGAAACGAACGTGCGAAAGATACATGTCAGCCTCGCCGAAAGTTGGTGTTTGTTTTTCTTCGAAGAGGGGGGGAGAGGATGAAACAAAACGAGGCGAAAGATGCCCGTCATACTTACTGAATCATGGTGTTCGTTCTTTCTCCAAAAGGAAAGGAGAAAATGAACGATGGCAGAAATGCCCGTCTGCCTTGCCGAATCCGGATGTTCGTTTTTTTTACGAATAGATTCGCTGATGTAGAGAGGAAACGAACGCAGCGAGAGATGCCCGTTAGCCTTGCGATCGTCGCTGTACATTTTCCTGTAGAGAAATTTCGATTTATTGAGGGAGGGTGGGGCGCGGGGAACGAACGAGACGAGAGGTGCCCGTCGGCCGTTACGCATGTCGCTGTCCATTTTTTCCAGTCAGATTCCTTGGGAGGGGTTTGGGAGGAAGCGAACGATGCGAGAGGTGCACGTCATCCTGCCGAGTCCAACTGTTCTTTTTTTTCAAAGAGGTTTGTCGCATCGCGTTCGCTCGCAATTCGTTCGATCGAGTCTTATCGATCGACAGCGAGACATCGCGCGGAAAACCACACGTTCTATATATATATTAACGAAAATACCGGAGTACAGAGCAGTAGCCCCTGGTCCTATTGTACCTCTGACTGCTCTGTACTACGGTACGTACAATAGTACCGGCGCGCGCCTGGTACGGCTAGGTATGTACTGGAAAATTGTACAACTTGTACAGTAGAGGGGGAAGCTTTGCTTGTTCATTGGTCGAAAATCAGAGTGGTGGGGAAAATACCTCCAATCAGGTACAATGTACGCCCACCACGACGACAATCGGCGACTTTAACGTAATGCTGCGCGACGTATTGCTGTTGTGACTTGGATCGCGATATTGGCGATTTTTGATACATTTCGCGCATGTAGCGAAGAAGACGAATAATGCGAGGGATGCCAGGCAGCTTTTCCGAATCGAGCTGTCCGTTTTTTTCCAGGAGGTTTCATTGAGGAGGGAGAAAACGAACGATGCGAGAGTTGCCCGGCAGCTTTGTCGAATCGGGCTCTGCATGCTTTTATCAAAAAATTTCGATGAGGGAGAGAAAACGAACAATACGAAAGGTGCACGTCAGCCTTGTCGAATCGAGCTCTGCATGTTTTTTTCTAAGAGATTTCGCTGAAGGGGGGGGGTAGAGAACGAACCATGCCAGATATGTCCGTCAGCTTTGCCGAATTGAGCTGTTCGTTTTTTCTCTGTGATTTCGCTGAAGGGAGGTAGAAAACGAACGAAAGGCGTACGTCAGCCTTGCCGATTCGAGCTCTGCATGTTTCTCTCCAAAAAGATTTCGATGGGGAGGAGAAAGCGAACGACGCAAGAGATGCATGTTAACCTTGTCGAATCGAGGTTTCCCGTTTTTTTTCAAGAGGGGCGAGAAAAAACGAACGATGGAGGAGATGCCCGGCAGCTTTGCCGAATCGAGGTTTTCGTATTTTTTCCAAGAGAGGGGAGAAAACGAACGATGCGGGAGATGCCCCATCAGCTTAGCCGAATCGAGGTTTTCGTATTCTTTCCAAGAGCGGGGAGAAAACGACCGATGTGAGAGATGCCCGTCAGCTTTGCCGAATCGAGGTTTTCGCAATTTTTCCAAGAGTGAGGAGAAAACGAACGATGCGAGAGATGCCCGTCAGCTTTGCCGAATCGAGCTGTCCGTTTTTTTCTAAATAGTTTCGCTGAAGGGTGGTAGAAACGAACGATGCGAAAGGTGTACGTCAGTCTTGTCGAATCGAGCTCTGCATATTTTTTTCAAGATATTTCGTTGAGGGAGGAGAAAACGAACGATGCGAAAGGTGCACATCAGCCTTGTCGAATCGAGCTCTGCATATTTTTCTTCAAAAAAGATTTTGATGAGTGGGAGAAAACGAACGATGCGAGAGTTGCTCACCAGCTTTGCCGAATGTCGCTATACATTTTTTTTCAAAGGGATTCGATGTTGGGAGGAGAAAACAAACGAAGCCGAGCGTGACTTCAGAATTACCCCGTACTGTAGGCAGTCCCAGTATACACTTTTCGCATCGCGTTTACTCGCACTTCGTTCGATCGAGTCGAGTGGAACGGACGAAGCACGAGACCGCAGAAAATACCATCCGTTCTATATATGTTAACGAAAGTACCGGAGTACAGAGCAGTAGCCCCTGGTCCTATTGTACCTCTGACTGCTCTGTACTACGGTACGTACAATAGTACCGGCGCGCGCCCGGCACGGCTAGGTACGTACTGGAAAATTGTACAAATTGTACAGTAGAGGGGGAAGTTTCGCTTGTTTATTGGTTGAAAATCACAGTGGTGGGGGAAGCTTTGTTTGTTTATTGGTCGAAAATCACAGTGGTGGGGGGACGTGTTGCTGTTGTAACCTAGAGCACGATTTTGGCGATTTTTGATACTTTCACGCATGTTACGAGAAAATCAGATCAACGAAAGTATCGACGATTTCATCCTGTTGAACATGAATCTGGCAACACGCACGAGTGTAGTCGAGTGCTCTGAGTTGCCTAAACGAACGAGATCTTATCTCGGAGAACGTTGTTTCGGTTAGATTTGTAAGAGAAACATGCATCGATAGTCGTCGCGGTGACGATTGCGATAGAATCGAGTCCTCCTATAAAAAGCGACCTAGATTACAATATGTCAGAGATCTTTCGAATCGATCGACACGCTTTAAACGTCGCGTATGAGTTGTACGACAAGCTCGATTTTGACACGGAGGAAATGTTGAATCGTGATCATAGTTTACCGCGCATAATGCAAAAATTGCTGAGAGAGCGTTAGAGCCCATCAAAGACGAATTGAACGCGATGACATATTTACGTCATTGTACGAACTCTCTGAAGATTTTTTTGCGAAAATAATGCGTTTTCTATTATTTCATGCATGATGATACTCGTATGTTACATACGGGGTGCTTCAGATTACCAGAGTCATACGATTTTTTCGTAAACGTGACACTTTATATCAAATGTTTCAGACAAAAGTTGTAGGGTCTCGAAGGATCTATATACTGACGTTACGAATTTGAGCTTGGGATGACCTTGAAAGGTCCAGTCAAATCAGCATAAAAATTTTAAATAGAAATCCCAATTTCTTATTACACCTTCTTTTTCACCAATTAATTTGAACAACTTTTATCTAAAACATTTTTTATTTGCCTAATATTTTTTAAATATTTAAGGAAAACTTGATAACTTTTTCAATATTTAACATACGATATCTCGCTGACTATTTGTCGGAAGAAAAAAATGGTAGTAGACTTCCTTTTCGTCTTTCGCATTTACGAAAAAAATCGAATGGTCCATTACTTTTGGGTCACCCTGCATATATAAGGTGTTTTAAAAGTCTCAAAACGGTCAAAAATCTCGAAAACGAAATGTATCTGAGAAAAATGTTTCGAACCAATGTTGTAGAGTTTCCAAAAATCTATTTACTGCTGCTATAAATTTGACCTTGGGATAACCTTGAAAAGCCCAGTCTAGATCAAAATAAAAATCTTAAATAGAAATTTGAACTTTTTACTACACCGTCTTTTTCCACCAATTAATTTGAACAACTTTTGTCCAAAACATTTTTTTATTTGCCTAATATTTTCGAGATATTTGAGGAAAACTGGGTACCTTTTTTTCAAAATTTAACTTACGATATATCGCTAACTATTTGTCGGAAGAAAAAGTGGTATTAGACTTTTTCACTCTATTTAGTCTCTAGAATATATTGTTACAATAGTGCCCTGATTTTTTGTCAATTTGATGATTTTGAAATTTCCAAGTCGATAAGTTAACAAAAATTGGGACACTATTGCAACAATATATTCTAGAGACTAAATAGAATAAAAAAGTCTAATACCACTTTTCCTTCCGACAAATAATTAGCGATATATCGCAAGTTAAATGTTAAAAGAGTTTTCCTTAAATATCTCAGAAAATATTAGGCAAATAAAAAAATGTTTCAGATAAGAATTGTATAATTTTAAAAGGGACATAAAAAAGCAGTAATGCTATGTTTACAGACGATGCCACTTTCGAGATATTCATTGATCATTGCTTTTCTTCACTGGAAACTCTAACTTTTTATTATACCATCTTTTTCCACGAACTAATTTTAACAATTTTTGTCTGAAACATTTTTTCATTTGCCTGACATTTTTTGAGATATTTAAGAAATACTTGATAATTTCTTCGGCTTCACACTCCCGTATAAATTGCCGCCCTACGCTCCCGTTCACGCCCTCCCTTCCACGCTCTTTTTGTAAACGCGACATTTTAGGGAAAAATGTTTTAGACAAAAGTTATATAATTTCAAATAGGACATAAGATAGTAATAGTTTTTTGTTTACAGATCACGCCACTTTCGAGATATTCACTAATAATTATTTTCTTACATGGAAATACTAATTTTCTATTGTATTATTTTACCACATAGACTAAATAGAGTGAAAATATCTAATACCACTTTTTCTTCCGACAAATAATCAGCGAAATATCACAAGTTAAATGTTGAATAATGTTACCCAGTTTCACTCAAGTATCTCAAGAAATATTAGGCAAATATGGAAATGTTTTAGACAAAAGTTGTTCAATTTAATTGGTGAAAAAAGACGGAGTAATAAAAAGTTGCGATTTCATTATAAGATTTTTATGTTGATTTTGACTAGACTTTTTGAGGTTATCCCAAGGTCAAATTCAACAGTGTGAGCAAATACACTCAAACGCAGAAAACCCGGTACACTAAAAATTTGGGAAAAAATTACAAAATTTCAAATGATCATAACTTGGTAAATAATGACGATACAAATATGCGCAGAAATGCAAAATGAGGCTTGAAACGTCCTCTTTAAGAACATCGGAATGGCAATTATGCTCGGCCATTTTTTCAAAATGGCGGATGATAAAGTGAGAGGATGCAAAATTGATAATCAAAGGTCCGTGTTTGCGATGGTGCATGGTGTGCATCAGGAATCGCAGCGTAATGGGACCAAATGCACATGAAAGTATAGAGTGTAATCTTTAAAATGCTACTTTACCGAGCTTGATGTGATCATTTTTCACTGAGTTGTTCCAAATTTTGCTAAAAATGCGGTTTTCTTGTTAAATTTGCATAATTCAGTGAATAAGTATCGCATCAAGCTCTATAACGAAGTATTTTAAAGAAACCGTTCTATACTTTTAGGTACTTTTCGTCCCATTGAGCTGCGACACTTACTTTGCTCCATGCGCCGTCGCACGCTCGAAACTTTTTTTAGCAACTTTTCATGTTCTCCTTTTTATCACCCGCCATTTTGAAAAAATATCGTTGCGCACAATTTCGATAGATCTTTCGAAAAGTACGGTTTCAAAGCTTTCAAACCGTTTTTGAAATTTGCTGTTAGGATATTTAGGTGTCGAGATATTCAATTTCGAATTTGCAACAAATGTCGATTCAGCGAGGCTTAAGGGGCTAAGAGGTTCTGCGGTTCGTTTGGCTCTTTCATAATTTCAATAGCTGTGTTCATGTTTCTCTATATAATAATTTACATAACCTGCACAATATATTCAATGATTTGCATTTATTATTTTAAAAGCCAGGGAAATGAAAGTAAAATTCAATTTAGGTTCTTCATTTTGCGTAATCGATATTACGTAATAAAGATGAATTGCGTTTTAAGATACCGCTGTCATTAGCTCAAATTATGGTTGTAAGTCTTCCCAATATAAACCGCATAGAGTTTTACTGGTAGGAAAAGTCCCATTGTATGTAGTGTGTGTGTGTGTGTGTGTTTGTATACCACAAGGATAAGGACCCCGTGGTTCGTCAGCTCCACAGTATTTCAAGATTTCACACCCTCCTTGTGGTGTGTGTGTGTGTGTGTGGTGTTACAGCAGAGATAAGGACCCCGCAGGTCGTCACTCCTGCAGTAATTAGTGACTCCAAACCCTCTCTGCTGTGTGTGTGGTGTGTGTGTACTAATAGTGGGTATGACTGCCACGTGCGCGTATTACCTCATTCATACGATCAGGCTCCTTATTAGTCTTTTAATTTCATCCTGCGTAATTGTATTCCATTCGTTTTCGAGAATTATTCGCAGTTCTCGCAGTGACTGAGGAGCAGGTACGTGATTTCGTACTTTCCTGCCGAGGTTGTCCCATAAGTGTTCGATTGGATTTAAATCTGGACTATTTGCTGGCCAATCGAGTCGATTTATGCCAACTTCATCGAAGAAATCAAGCACTCTTCTCGCAGTGTGTGGTCGAGCATTGTCTTGCATAAACAAGAAGTTCTCTCCGGTGCGTACGGAACAACATACGGAATGAGTATGTCTTCCACGTATACATCTGCGTTCATATTCTTGTCAGAAAAGTGCAGATCTGTATGAGCATTAGCTGAAATTCCTGCCCAAATCATTACAGAGCCTCCATTGTAGCTATGCCTCTCACTTACCGTACAGTCTGCAAATCGTTCTCCACTGCGACGATAAACTCGTTCTCGTCCGTCTGGAGAATAGACACAAAAACGAGATTCATCGCTAAAGAGTACTTTGCTCCAGTCTGCGTAAGTCCAGTCTCTATGCTCAACTGCAAAATTGAGTCGAGCTACGCGATGGTGACATTTAAACAAAGGTACAGCTGCTGGCCTGCGCGAAAGCAGATTTTATTCCTTTAATCTTCTCCGAGCGGTGTTAACGGATACATTAATGTTGCGGACATCCCTTAAATTGTTTCTAATTTGAACAGATGTTCGATGTCTGTCTCTTAACGAATTTGAGACAATAAATCGGTCATCATTGTGATTGGTACATCGAGGACGTCCCGAACCAGGCCTTCTATGGAAAGAATTGGTTTGTAAGTACCTGGCATAAGCACGTTGCACAGTTGACACTGACAAATCAAGTGCCTGAGCAACGTACCTTCGACTTCTGCCATCTTCAATTAAAGCAATAACTTGAGCAGCCTTTTCAGGATTTATGGTCGCCATAATCGACGCAATAATTTCGATGCGAAACAATCAATTATGGTTTAAATTGATGAAGTTGCACGAAGCAACGCGCCTCGAAAGGAAAAGATCACGGAAAAAGAAAAGTCGCACGAGGCAGCGCTTATCGGAGTGAACACGTTCGGAAAAGGAAAATTGTTTGTCTTTGTTCATTGTCTTGGCACATACATTTAAGAAAAATCCAGTCAAGCCAGGCGTTGAAGCCCGGCGTATCGACAGAATCTCAGTCAAGCCAGAACGTAAGCCCGGCGTACTGACAAACTCGCGAAGTCCAGCGTACAAGAGATAGTGCCACTATCGGCGGTGGACCGTACGAAGGCCAAAAGCTGTACGAAGGCAATCTCTGATCGTCTCCGCGGGCACTCTTATATGCCCTGGGCAGCTCGAACTCGCGTGCGAGCCGAGGGGCTCGCGCGTGCGACAACCCAGATCGACGCGTCGCGGCGGCTCCGTGGACTAGGAGCGCCAGGGAATTTCGACGTTCAGGTGGCGTCCAGCGACTCGGCATCCCGCGCGCCGGGTCACCGCGAACTCAGGTGCGATCCTGAACAGCATATTCAAGCTGTGTACCATAATGGCCAATCGTACGGAGAAGGTAGAGAGCTAGGGACAGCTTCGCGAACTAAAGTGTATACCACAGTGATCATGCGTAACTGAAGGGTAAAGAATGATACCTTTTGATAAAAATTAAATTTCTAATTCGCAAAATTGTGTAAATTATTGTATAGAGAATAATGAACGTGGCTATTGAAATTATGAAAGAGCCAAACGAACCGCAGAGCCTCCTATCTTAGCCCCTTAAGCCTCGCTGAATCGACATTTGTTGCAAATTCGAAATTGAATATCTCGACACCTAAATATCCTAGCAGCAAATTTCAAAAACGGTTTGAAAGCTTTGAAACCGTACATTTCGAAAGATCTATCGAAATTGTGCGCAACGATATTTTTTTCAAAATGGCGGGTGATAAAAAGGAGAACATGAAAAGTTGCTAAAAAAAGGTTCGAGCGTGCGACGGCGCATGGAGCAAAGTAAGTGTCGCAGCTCAATGGGACGAAAAGTAACTAAAGGTATAGAATGTTTTCTTTAAAATACTTCGTTATAGAGCTTGATGCGATACTTATTCACTGAATTATGCAAATTTAAAAAGAAAACCGCATTTTTAGCAAAATTTGGAACACTGAGTGAAAAATGATCACATCGAGCTCGGTAAAGTACCATTTTAAAGATAACACTCTATACTTTCATGTGCATTTGGTCCCATTACGCTGCGATTCCTGATGCACACCATGCACCATCGCAAACACGTGTAACGACACAAAGATTTTTGTGCCGTTACGCTGACTGCCGCCTAGCAGCACGCGACAATCAGCTGAGCGCACACCCCCCGACCCGCGCTGACACCGCGCCGAAACATCGCGCTCGGCCGAATATGCCCGACTACCCGGCAACGACGCTCGGGCACGATCGGCCGCCGAACCGAGCTAGCGGCCCCGCCGAAGTTATCGGCAAACGCCGCATAATCACGATTAATTCCGATTAAAAAGGAATTAACTCCGATTAAGGGCGAAGAAAAACCGAAGCCCCAAAATCTCGGGTATATAACCCCGGCAGATTTTAACGAGAGGGAAGTCTCCAGAGTTCCGTCTCCACGACTAGTTCTTTCCAAGAGAGGATCAACCGAGAAGCTTCTGCCGAAATTCGTAAGTGAGTTACCAGGCCGTCTACGACGGTGATTAATAATACCTGTTCTTTGCGCTATAGAGATCGGACGGCGAGTTTGCCGTCGCTCCGGTGTGTTCACCGGAACGATCTTCGTTCGTATCCGGTCTTTGCGATATCTCGTGCCGGTCTCCGCGATATACGGATCGGACGGCGAGTTCGCCGTCGCTCCGGTGTGTTCACCGGAACGATCTTATTTTGTGCCGTCTTTGCGATATTTCGTGCCGTCTCCGCAATATAAGGATCGGACGGCGAGTTCGCCGTCGCTCCGGTGTGTTTCACCGGAACGATCTTATTTTGTGCCGTCTTTGCGATATTTCGTGCCGTCTCCGCGATATAAGGATCGGACGGCGAGTTCGCCGTCGCTCCGGTGTGTTCACCGGAACGATCTTATTTTGTGCCGTCTTTGCGATATTTCGTGCCGTCTCCGCAATATAAGGATCGGACGGCGAGTTCGCCGTCGCTCCGGTGTGTTCACCGGAACGATCTTATTTTGTGCCGTCTTTGCGATATTTCGTGCCGTCTCCGCGATATAAGGATCGAACGGCGAGTTCGCCGTCGCTCCGGTGTGTTCACCGGAACGATCTTATTTTGTGCCGTCTTTGCGATATTTCGTGCCGTCTCCTGCGTTTACGAGTATAAGGATCGGACGGAACGAAGTTTGCCGAATAGGATCCGCGGTGCCGCGCTCCGGTGTGTTCACCGGAACGATCTCACGATATCTCTTTCATAATTTCATCAAATAGACGCCAGGAAGGCAAGAGTTGATCAGCTGGGAGTTGAAGCGTCGGTCCAGCACACACGGAATCCTCCCATCGCCCGCATCCCTCGACCCCGGGGCGACCAACGCTGCGGCCGAGACAAAAGCGAGCGCGACGTGTCGCGACGCGTTCTTGCACCGTTTTTTTCAACCCGTCGTCAAGTCGCGTGCCGAATCACCCAAGCTAGCGCTTTAAACCACAACGGAATACACATCGCGCGGTCACTAATCAGCGGCTCGACCCTCATTGCGGATCAGCGCCGGCTGAAATATTACCGAAAATAAGCTCCAAGCAAATCGCTCACCAACCACGGTGACCCCGCGGGGCTCGTAGCGTCCGCGGAAACGATTCACGCAATCCTCTAACACCCAAACATTGGGACGTCGCGTCGCAACACGCGGTCGTAGCATGCGACAAATAAAGACTTATTGTGTTATACTTATTTTTGTCTTCGTTTATTGACACATACACACACCACACACACACTTCACCTGAAAATCTTTCCTGTGGTCGGCTCGCAACCGCGATCCAAGCCACAGGGCCGGATCAACCCGAAACAACCGAGCCTGGAGGCGCGACGTTTAACACGGACCTTTGATTATCAATTTTGCATCCTGTCACTTTATCATCCGCCATTTTGAAAAAATGGCCGAGCATAATTGCATTCAGATATTCTTAAAGAGGACGTTTCAAGCTTCATTTTGCATTTCTGCGCATATTTGTATCTTCATTATTTACCAAGTTATGATCATTTGAAATTTTGTAAATTTTTTCCCAAATTTTAGTGTACCGGGTTTTTTGCGTTTGAGTGTAGATCCTTCGAGGCTCCACAACTTTCGTCTGAAACATTTTGCTATAAAGTGTCACGTTTACGAAAAAATCGTATGACCCGTGTCGTCTGAAGCATCCCGTATATACCTAGTCCATCCTATATTGAGCACTCGACGTACTAATGATGCGGCGCATCTAATGGACACGCATCGCATGTCATATACCGCGTCGTATGTCACGCTGATGTGATTGCATATTTACAAACTATCTAATATATGTTTGTATGACTTTTCTACACAGCTTTCTTTCTCTCTCTCTCTCTCTCTCTCTCTCTCTCTCTCTCTTTCTCTCTCTCCATATTAATATTTGAAATGTAAATTGAATATTACTTACTTGTAAATATTGCAGAAGCTGTTCGTATGTCGTTTGAAGTGACAGACAATGACATTAGAGAATATCCTTCAAAAATGGCTTGCCCAAGCTGTTATCAGAGTTCAAAAAAACGAGAATTCAGGGAAATAAAAACATAACATTTAGTGAAAACTACACATATGTGATATAATCAGAGATGTATTTTTTCTTTACTCATTCGCTAGTCGTTTTGTTCTTTATGGTAAATGTATACTTTACGCTGCGTTGTTTAGTCTAATTTATTTTAGTTGTAAGATTTCAGGGAAATAAGAATGGAACATTTTATGAGCAAGACTGCACATATGTGATATAAGCAAAGATGTATTTTTTTTACTCATTCGCTACAATCGTTGTGTTTTATTTAATACACATATTATATATACATACATATTATCATATACATATATATAAATGTACATGTTACGCTGCGTTGTTTAATTTAAGTTTATGTTAGTTGTAAGAGGTTTAGAGAAATAAGAACGGAACATTTAATGAACAAGATTGTATATAGGTTATATAACTAAAGATATATTGCTTTTTTATTCACTCGCCGGACTTGCATGTAACAGCAGCAGTATCAGTAGCAACAGAGCAGTAGCGTCAGTAGCAGCATCAGTAGCAGCATCAGTAGCAGCAGCGGCAGCGACGGCGGGCGGCGGCGGAAATGTCGATGGTGACGGGACGTAGGCGGTTGCCGTGGCGGCAGCGGCGGGGCGTCCGCGGCGGCACATCTTGGTTGTACGTTCATAAATGATGGCTACATGGAAAAAAATAAGATCCAGTTTAGTAGAATCCTTGCGCCGCACGGAGGATTGCAAATGGATCTTTGCGAGCAACCGACGACCCTCTTATTTTTCTCGTTCTGTAATATGTAAAAGAATAATATAAAGAATATAATATAATAATAAGAATATAATAAGAATAATAATAGAAAAATAATATAATAATAAGAATATAATATAAAGAATATAAAGAATATAATAATGTAAAGAATATAATAAATTGAATTGTACTTATGTCGTTCTCGACGCTCGGCTTTTCCGTTACTGTAGTCTCGACGGGGGCAGCATTCTTGATAGCAGCAACTTTCTCGACGTTATAACGATGGAGCCAGCGCATTTAGCACCCGTGTTGTGTTGTCCTTCGAGAATTTACCGTTTCGATGCTTTCGGTGGCGAAATTATAGTTCAAATCGAACGAGTCCAATTCAAGCGCGCACGAATCACAGGGCTATGTTGAGGGCAATAACTCATCACGTATGATCCGTGGTCACAAATATTATCGTTGTAGGATCTCAATGAGTTGCACTCACCGTCGTGTCGGTGATGCACGCTCGGTGGTAACGCATTATCGAGGAGAGAAACACATTTTAATATATATCCGTGGCACTTCGTCACTAGTATGTGTAAATTGCTCGGCACAGAACACTGATCATGTGTGTCACAGTGTCCGGCCTATAATACGACTTAGCGTAGTGCAGTAATTGAAACGGAGACTCTTTCATCATTCGATAATATCCCCCTGATGATCTGATGAATGCAGTCAGCCAGCGGGTAATTTCTTGCACTATTAATAACGGTGAAATCAGGTCGAATTTTGCGGCGTATGAAATTCTCACGTCCAAGCGGTCCTCCATAATCCGTTGTTTCACGGCGCAACGATAACTTTTCCATAATTTTTCGTCAGGCTCCAAATTGTCCACCTCGGGCAGAGCGATGGTAGCACTGGCACTTTCACGGTGTTTCATGATGCACACAGCTTGATAATGTTACGTACGATGTAAACGTTGCAAAATGATTGACTGACTGCGAAGAATGCGTCTATTATAAGAAGCCGTGTACTCCGATGTTATGCCGTGCCGTCCCTATTTGGGGGAAGGGACCTTTTTCTCAGATCACGAAATAATCCGCTGATGCACGCAGTGCCATCGACACCTAAACAACGTTTCTCTTGACAACGCTCCAAAGCGCGATAAGTCAATTATGAGAGACGTTTTTGCGCCCAGTGCCGGTATTTGGGGATCTTTCTCACGTCACGAAATAAAATATTCGGTCCTCTGACCGAACCGTTCGAATCGTCGCCACCGATGCCTATACAATATTACCGTGGTTCCTCTTAACGAATTCCAGAAACATGCGAAAAGTACATCTATTATAAGGGACGTTTTACGACTCTCGACCGCCTCGCATCTCCCGTAGCTGACCGTATCGTCGTCACCATCGACACCTATACAATATTACCGTGATTCCTCTTAGCAAGGTCCAGACGTTGCAAACAAGTACGTCTATTATAAGGGACGTTTTACGACTCTCGACCCGCATCGTCGATACCTAAACAATATTATGTTGATCTCTTCTTAACAATTCTAGACGCTGCGGAAAATGCGTTATTGTAGGGATGTTTTACTACTTCCGCCGCGTGCACCTTCAGCCATAATATTGTTACAATAGCGCCCTGATTTTTGTAATTTGATGATTTTGATATTTCCATAAATCAGTAAGTTAACAACAGTCAAGACGCTTTTTGTAGCATATATTCTTGAACTAAATAGAGCAAAAAAGTCTGGTACCATTTTTCTTTGATAAATAGGTCAGTGAGATATGTGGGTTAAAATTTAAAAAAGTTATCAAGTTTTCCCTTAATATCTAAAAAAATATTAGGCAAATAAAAAAATGTCTCACACAAAAGTTGTTCAAATTAATTAGTAGAAAAAAAAGATATAATAAAAAATTGAAATTCCGTTTAAGAAAATTGATTATCAGTGAATATCTCAAGAATGGCACTATCTGTAAATAAAATGCTATCCGCTGTCTTATGCTCCTCACCCGTCCGCTCCCCTCCTGTCCCCTTCCCTTCCCTTGAAACTGAGAGAATTTTGTCAGAAACATTCTTCGATTAACGCAATGTTTTGAAATATTGGAGTGGATTCTTTAATGGGAACACCCTGTATGTCACGAAATAAATAATCTGTAGTATGCGCAGTGCATCGATACATAATAAGATTACCGTGAAAGCAACACGAAATAACGCCAATCTTACATCGGAGAAGAATCGGAAAGAGAGATAGTTGTCCTCGCTCACTCTCTCTCTCTCTCTCTCTCTCTCTCTCTCTCTCTTCAATCACGATGCCTTCGCCGTTAACGGGAAGAAAACGTTTGCATAGTAGTCACGAAAATAACAACGTGAGCGATACAATACGCTCACGTGTACAGTAATTTTGTTCTGTTGGTCGGGAGAACGAAAACTTCGGAGAACGACCGCCGCCGTCGAACCCTGGTCGACAGCATTCGCATGGAAAAGTG
>NW_020230111.1:0-10000 GCF_003227715.2 Harpegnathos saltator
TATAGCCCTTGAAATCGTCTCCATTTAGAAACTAATTCGAAATATTACATTAGAGGAATATAACGAGACCAAAGAGATTGTTCGTATTACGGTTTCTCCTGTACTCTTGTATTACTACCGCCAGCGCAAAATAAAACTTGTTAGCTCTCTCAAAATTGGCGTGCAGATCTTTTGCCCAAAATCCTTCGACTCCCTTCGGATAATTCCTTCTCCGATTCAAAATATGTAAGAGCAACCGATCCCGTGTGGACAATCGATCACGGGAAGGTTTCTTTTTTTTCGGAAATTAGCGGAAAATTTTAGCGTTGGCGACCCATTTCGCGAATTATACAGGATTGCCGTACCTGGCGCCCAACGTTCAAACATTAGCTTTCGAGCTGGGTCAGAAAGCCGACGGTAATTGACGCGAGAAATCGTCGCAAAACATAGAGAATACGTAATGCATTTAATCTCAGCGAGAAATAAGTCATCGATCGACATCGAAACAATATCGAATGGACGTCGACTTGACGGTTTCGATGGCGATTCGACATTGTTTCGACGTCGATGAACGAGTTATTTTTCGAGTTATTATATGCTGCAACTTTTATCCTTTCGATACGCCGTTCACAAAATTTCTTTGAGTGAAATATAATAAAAAAATAAAAAAAATAAAATAAGTCATCACCGAGTCACTCAAACTTTTTTCAGTTATGTGCAATAATTTTTAATAACTTTCCACTCATATAGAATGATTTTTCTGAATCATTCTGAATCATTCTGAATTATTGAGATTCTGAATCATCAAATGAGAATTTTCACTAAATATTGAAAAGTGAATCTGATATACATACAGTGAATTGCAAAACGATTTAGATACAATGAAGTTGAGTTAACTACATTGTCAAAATTATAAGTCATTACTACTGACAGACTTATTCAGTAATTTTATTATATATTGTAGTGGAATATCGGAAAGAGCGAAGAGGTATATCGACGCGTACTCAGAGTGAGAAGTTGAAAATTTGTATTTAATCGTTCTTTTACAAAGCCGTACACTGACGTTATTCGCGAGCTCCAGTTCTACGCGGAAATTGTAAGCGACCCGCAAGAAGTCGCAAGAAGTCTCATAAGAAGAGCAGTAAGAAGAGCGCACACTTTCTTTCGCAAGGTGACTTATATAACCGTCAAGACAATTCTCGATCAGTCCTTCAGATTCCTCATCGACGATTTCAGAAGGAATCCAGAAGGAATCGTCGATACCGCCTATTATTGAGTCGAGCAACAAAAACTGTTTACATTGACTTTCGTTTTCAGGCTACTCGATAATGTCGAGATGATCGCTCGCGATGTGAATCTGTAGATCGAGATTCTGCTTTCAATACTATTATTATTATTATTATTATTAAGTGTTCTTTATTATATTTTTAATAATATTATTATTGCAAAAGTTGCTCGGTAATGACTTTCAATTTTGCCAATTTCGTGAGCTTCCAACTTCATTATGTCTAAACCGATTAGCAATGTATTGTAAACTCAAGATTTTTCAAAGTCATAAGTTGCATTTATTTATCGCATCTTTGGTAATTCAAGTTTGAATTATTTATTAAAATAATAAATAAAAAAATAATAATATAACAAATAACGTGTGTTAACCTTAAACTTATCTTTTTTAATATTCTTTTTAACTATCCTAACATTCTTTTATTAATTGCGTAAAAAAATATATTAAAGGAAAAATCCTCTTTATTGAACTATATGAAATGTAAAGCTCTGAAAATGCCACTTCTGCTTTTCTGCGTTCCCGCTTTTTCGATGAATGAACAATCATAAGAAAGATACAGCTAGAAACGCTTCCGGCAAGAAAATATTAAAAATATATAATGACTATCGATTTCTATTGATGTTGGGAATAATAAAGTATCAACGGCGTCGAGTATATATCATCGTCACAGCACATATCACTAAATTAAATTAAACATTCGTTTGATTATTATGTTTTCTTATTATGTAAATTTGTTAGCGCTTCTCGTTGTTAGCGTTTCTCGTTGCTGTACAAAGTTCAGTACATGCTTTTCCGAATAAAATATATATTAATTTCCTTGTAATTTATTAGACATCGTTTTAAACTGTAAAGTTAGTGCATAACATGCTATATACGAGGGTAGTTTGATAAGTCAGTGACTTTTTTAATAAAAGATATTTTTTTCGGCAAATAAGCGTTTTATTTCTCAACGTAGTCTCCTTTTAGCTCGATACATTTAGTCCACCGTTTTTCCAATTTTTTTATTCCTTCCAAATAATAGGTTTTCTCAAGGCTCTCAAAATAGGCGTTTGTTTCAGTGATGACCCAAATCTCTTACCGCCCAGCCATTTCTTCAGGTTTGGAAACAGGAAATAGTCGCAGGGGGCTAAATCTGGTGAATATGCTGCATGGGGTAGCAGTTTGTAGCCCAATTTATGGATTTTTGCCATGGTGACTACACACGTGTGCACCCGTGCATTGTCCTGATGGAACAGCACTTTTTTCTTCGCCAAATGCGGTCGTTTTTGCTTTAAATCAATATCGAATCTGTCCAAAAGCTCTGAATAATATTCGCCGGTGATCGTTTTACCCTTTTCAAGGTAATCGATGTGAATGATATCGCGTGCATCCCAAAAAACTGTGGCCATGACCTTGTTGGCCGACAGACCCACCTTGGCCTTCTTTGGTGCACGTTCACCCGAAGAAACCCACTGTCTTGATTGTTCCTTGGTCTCTGGTGTGGTGTGATGGATCCATGTTTCGTCTACGGTAACGAAACGGCGCAAAAACTCGTTCGGATTACGGCTGAACATCGCCAAACACTCCTTTGAAATGGTCACACGGTTGCGCTTATGGTCGAGTGTGAGCAATCGCGGCACCCATCGCGCGGATAGCTTTTTCATGTCCAAATATTCATGTAAAATGTGATGTACCCGCTCATTTGAGATGCCTACAGCCTCAGCCACTTCACGCACTTTCATTCTCCGATCATCCAATATCATTCCATGGATTTTATCGACGATTTCTGGCGTGACGACCTCTTTTGGGCGACCTGAACGTTCGGCGTCACTTGTGCTGGTACGACCACAACGGAACTCAGTAAACCACTTCTTAACCATTGAAATTGATGGTGCAGAGTCCCCATAGTATTTATCAAGCTTTGCCTTGGTTTCGGTGATGGTTTTTTTACGCAAAAAATAATGCTTAATCAGCACACGAAATTCACTTTTTTCCATTTTCGTTAAAATTCACGAGGTTGTCTGCTTTCAATGGCTGTCAAACACTAACTAAATGGCGCAGCTTGCCCAAACTTGTACAGTAGTCTATTAATAGATGGCAGTTGACGGGAGCAGTGCTGCATTTAAAGTTACTGCGCGGAAAATTCAAAAAGTCACTGACTTATCAAACTGCCCTCGTAATAATAAGCAGATAATAGCATAATTTCGTTAATGTATGTGTCGTGTACGTAAATATCATTCTTTAACACTATAAGTACAAATAGAGTAAAAATGACTTGTTAACTTTGTATAAACATAACTGAAATATTTATAACAATGCACTTTATGTTTTTTACTTATTCTTTTTGAATAAAATTGCAAAGAATAAATAAATAAATAAATATTTGCTCTCTCTCTCTCTCTCTTTTTCTCTCCCCTTTCTATAAACGTATCTTTCTAAAAATGTCTTTTTAATCATTCAGAAGAAAACAGATCGTTAATCATCAGTAGTTTAGACCTTTCATTCTTTACGCACAGATAATTTAACATCACCTCGGTATCGAGCATGAAGCGATCAGTCGAATATTGACGGGCTTTAAAAAAGGCTCCGCCTACTCGAGCGGGGAACGTTTCGTATCATACGTACAGATACAAGTGCGTAAAAGCCATTGGTTATGTTAAGAGAAAACTGCTTTGCAACTGTAGTAAAATTCGTGAATCCGATTGAAGTTCTCAGGCTATGTTTACAATAGAAGTCGTAAAGTCGTAAAGTCGTAGATCCTAAGAAATTGACAAATTGAGAATTGATTGTGATTTGAAAAATTACAATCGTTTTTTTCTGAACCGCATGGAAAATAATGAACTGTGTATAGGCCAATAGTCTTTTGAATTACAGCTTAATGATTTTACGACCTCTATTGTAGACGATCCCTTAATCTTGGCTGAATCAGAGAGCATCTACTAATTATAATAGATTCACGAATTTTACAATAGTTGTAAAACAACTTCTTCTATTGAACGCATCTATTGACGCAACTGTCTTGAAAAATATTTGCAAACAGCACTCGGTTTATTAACGCTGATGTGCTTCGGAAATCATTATAGCTTGTATCGAATAATAATTCATAATGAACGTGCTATAATATTTTAACCTTTTCGATACGGCGGATACTCGTCGTGTAGCGTGACTCAATGGTCCAAAAAAAGGAATTATATCACTTTATTGATCAAGTCATAATATCCCACATTACTTCACTGCATAAAAAGTCTTATTTCAAAAGTATTGTTTCGTATTTACGAAATTTTGTCATGAATTCTGCTTTGTAATAATCTTGGATTGGATCGGGGGTCAATATTTTTCAGTGTGATACGGGGAATAGAACGTGAAAATCTTGTATGCCTCTGCATCCAAAAACAAGTAACAGAAGTAAATTTTTTTTTTAATGCATTTTTCGCATTTATTTGAATTCTATCTATTGCGATTGAATGCGAGGGACGTTTTGATTTAAGTGGATTCTTTTTAATGCGAAAGTTCGTATTCGTTAAAATTTTGCCACTTTGAAAAGAGATTCAGATATTTTTTAATGTAAAATTAAATATACTTCACTGTTTGACAACACAATTTTATAGACAAATATTTATTAGTTTAATTAATAATTAGAAACGATTCCTTATAATATAAGAAAATTAAAATTTGTCAACATTTTGAATGAAAACATTCACCACTATCGTCTCATATTCAGTGCAATGAAATTTAATATAAACCAAAAGTTTTTAATTCCTTCGCTGGGGCCAGAAAACAAAATTAAATATTGAAAAAATATAAATATTTTTTAATTCTTTTCGATCCGACATTTTATGCAGGATTGTTTTACTAAACAACCAGAATAAGGTGAGACATACTGTTATATATGTTTATGTAAGGTGTTTTCATATTTATAATGAGTTTTATTCGACTGTTTATTGAACGTTTATCCGATAAGAACAGGTATATTGTATCCACGTGGAATCTATATGGTTGACGTAAATGTATTGTCGTTTAATGCTCTGCAAAAAATGTTGGATTGAGAAGAATTAACAAGTATTGATATTTTTTAATACTTCTAATTTCTGCTTTCTGATCCGAACAGAAATATTGAAAAGTATTGATTCGCATTAAACTTCATCACGCTGAATGCGAGATAGTAGTGGTAAATGCTTTGCATAAAATGTTTATGAATTTTTACTTTCTTATCATAAAGAATCATTTGTTCTTTGTAATTATTAATTAGACTAAAAACATTTGTCTACAAAATGGTATTGCCAAACAGTAAAGTATATTTTATTTCGCCCTTACGCATTGAGAAGTATTCGAATTTCCTTTCAGAGTGGTAAAATTAAAACAAATACGAACTTTCGTTTAAAAAAGAATTCACTTAGCTTAAGACATTCCTTGCATTCAATCGCAGTAGATAGAATTCAAGTTAATGCGAACTCTCGCATTGAAAAAGATTCACTTCTTCTGCTAATTGTTTTCGGATTCAAAGGCAAGATTTTCACGTTCTATTCCCTGTATTATAATGAATACATATACTGAAAAGTATTGGTCCGCGATTCAACCCGAGATTGTTGTAAAGCAGAATTCACAACAAAATCGTGTCTAAAAAGTTGCAAAATAATAGTTGTTAACATATATTTTACATATTATTATATTAAGTATAAATTCAAACCTATATTTTATATATAATTACGAGTAAAGGCATTTTAAACGTCATTGTCGTTGTCTGTACCGTGCTGCAGTACAATCTGTTTTATAGAACGCGCGCTTGTACGCGCGATCGTAAAAAATCGGCAACTATGCGCCTAGCGTACGCGCACGTTTTCTAATTAGTCGGTGTCTGGCACTGCAACGAGAGATGTCGGCGAATGATTCTGTGAATATATATTTAATCGTTAAATATTAATTATATATATATATATATATATTATATGCAATAAATATGTTTTATGAATTTTTCCAGAACGAGCTGAACGCGGTGATGACGACGTCCACGACGGCGGCGTCTGCGGGGGCTGCAATGGTCACGACGGCCACGACGGCCACGACGGCTATGTCGGCCATAACGGCTATGACGGCCACGACGGCGACCGAGCCAATTATATTAACTGTAAGTATGAAAATCTGTATATGTCTATGCTGATCTATATATTATATTAAATTATAATATATTATATTAAATTGTAAGTTGTTATTTAACGCTTTGTCTCATATTTTAAAATTAACTTATTGTTATAGCCTAAAACACTGCAAAATATTATTAAAGCAGCTGTCGTGGCTGCAGTAGGAAGAGGAAGAGGGAGAGGGAGAGGAAGAGGCAGAGGAAGAGGAAGAAGCAGAAGCAGCGGCGAAGACAGAGCATTGGATTGCCAAACACATTGGGTTCGTCTCCGCCAACGATTTATTAAGGAAAGGCAGCAGCGAGAACTAGAAACTAGAAATGAAGCAGGCAACATACCAGATAAAAATGGCCTCTATTCAACCACTTAAATTTTTTGGGACAATTCATCTTTCAGAGAAAGTTTGTTTCATTTTTCATTACAAGATTAATTATAGGCTCAGTCAATACAGAGCATCTGTTATATTACATACGTTATAATAGGCTTATTCTTTTTTACTGCATTACTGCACTAATTTTTGATGTCAACGAATTTACCAGTTTCTTCTAATTTCTTGTTTGCAACTGATTTTGTGTAATGGACACTTTGACTATTTGACAAAATAATCTCATCACATTTTTCAATATTTCATTTTATCTATATCTATACTGTAATCATCATGATTTCAGAAGTGTGAGTAATGTTGGTGCAACATCTAATATTTTAGCAAATCAGCCTCGAAATATGCAATACTATAATTACTAAAATGACAACGTTAAGGTACGAAAGATTATTATTTTTAAATAAATAACGTATACTGTTATAATACATTTAACCATTTGTCTTGTAGTAACGGTATTAGTACAAGATGTTATCATAACAGGATTTGCACGTTGCCTATTTCATAATTTATAATGTAATTATTTCATATATATGTATAATGTAATTATTGCAAATTCAAATTCAAATGTATTCAGCAGAATATTATAGTGTGTAACTGTAGTAAATTAATACTTCATTTCAAAACCTGTTATATGTATTGTAGATAATGTAAGATACAGACGAGGGAGGACAGCACCAGTCTATTCCGGGGGGAGCCACGGGAGAAAGACCGGTCCTGAGAGATCAGACTCGACGGATGGAGAAGAGGATAAAAGGAGACGCACGGAGAAAGACGGAGCTTTTTGCTTTTTAGCTTTTTGCCTTTGGCTTTTCGCCTTTAGCTTTTTGTCAATTAATGTCGAGACGAATAATAGAAATTTGAGTCAAGTCGAAGAAAGAGTCGTAGAGCGTTAAGCTTTTGTAAAGAGATATATTTGATATAAGTTGCGGTGTCGGATACTATTGTATTATTGTTTATTTAAAATATACATACTTATATTCTTGTTCATAATAAGAAGAGTTCACATTAATCGCTCGGAACCTGAACATCCTGAACATCCCTCTCTTACAAAGGAAGAGGATCAAGAAGAAGAGAGACAGAGATATATTAGAATAGAGAAATAGAGGATCTCTCTTTTTAAATCTTACAATAACAAATTATCTTATATGCAATTTTATGTGAAAGATATATTAACCTCATTTACATTTATTGATTTCTAGTTCATGGATTGTCATAAAGAATCGCCATCTGATTGGACTCCAGTTACCTTGTGCAATAACAATCTATCTGAAAATACGTTGGTGATTGTTTTAGATTCAAAACATACATACTGCTAAAATACATACTGCCAAAGTATATTTTAACAATATAATAGTCCTATTTTATATAAAAGTCTTTGGTATTTATTTTTATTATCTCTATTTCTGATAAAACATTTGTATAATTTTCTTAACTATACATTTGTTACCATTGAATTACTATTTTATTATTCATATTATTATTCTTACTTATTAAATTGTTTGTAGCCAACGGCACTTGTAGAATTGCATATACCAGCATTTTCGCCGTCATAGCAATCAACTTCATCGATGTTAAGATCAATCCCTTCTCCGTTGCAACGACCAACCTCGCCGATGCCAAGAACAACTTCTCCATTACAACAATCAACCTCGCCGATGCCAAGAATAACCCCTTCTCCATTACAACAATTAAGTTCGTCGCAGTTAGTTAAAAAATCTCTGCTCATATCTTTCCATTCATCTTCTGAAGGAGTTTTCATGGGATATACTCCCATTAAAACACTGGCGATAACTTCACAGGTTTCTTTTATTATTTTATGAGCAGTAGACACCTACTCTATAAGCGAGAGCTAATGACAATACTTGGTCACCACTAGCCAGATATCTATGATAAAATTGTTTAAATAATAATGAATATTGTACTTTGTTATTATTATTCGTGTATCGAAAGAAAAGATCACAATCTTCCTTCAATTCTGCAAAAAGGGTTGTAAAATCACCATATTCTTCTCGTCTTGTGTTTATGGGTCGCACCCACCATCTCCTATTGATCCAACGCTTACGTTTTCTTCTTTTCCAAATGGCATATAATCCAAATATTTGCACATGAACTAGAAATAGCATAAAATTATCTTTGTCCTATAAAAAAAAGTGAATAAATATTATGATGTATATAACACAAAAAATGCATAACAATTAAATACTTTGTTCATGTTGATCTATGTTATATTTGCGACTTTAATGATTGCAGAAAGCAATTCCCTTTACTACTTAAATCTCGTCTGACAAAATTAAATAATAAAACTTTTTAATTCGGTTTCAATATTATTGTAGGCAGATTTTCGTTCAGCACATGCGCACAAGCACAACAGCAGATAATTAGTTAACATAGGAGACAATTGTGATTATTGTCTATGATTGGAGCATTCTTTTAGATTCTTCATAGACCCAGAAATATTTACCAATTAGGAGCAAGATTCAGTAGTAAATCTAGTAATGTTGTCCAACTGTTGAGTCTGCTGAACGTCTGCTGAGAACTGTTGTTCTGCTGAATTTCAGTAGAATAAAGGTCTGCGGCCTTTGTTCTACTGAATGCGGCCATTATTAAACGGAGAAAATAATTGCGAATATAAAATAAATGTATCAGCAGAAGATGCAAATAAAACTAAAAATGGTAAGTATATTTATGAATTTTTATAGTATAACGCTTATTTTTAAAAATATTTCATGACAGAAATTAACATAACCTATATGTTACTTGAATATTATTTCATTGCTTTTAACTAATTATAATATATTCGATTTGATACTACCCAGCAAACAATTTGGTAGCAAATTGTTGCCAAATTGGCACCAAACTTGTACAAAGTTTGCTGTCAAATCCGGTGCCATCTGTGTTCTCAATAGCATCGGAATTTGATAGCAAAGCTTGTATACATATTTTGATGCCAAATTGGGGCCAAATAATGAGCAAGGTTTGCTGACAAAACTATATAGAAAATTGGCGCCAAATAATGAGCAAGACTGGCTGACAAAACTCCACAGCAAATTGGCGCCAAGATCTCAGCAAGGCTTGCGGATAAAACATCACACCAAATTGTCACCAAATACTGAGCAACCTTCGGGCGACAATACTCCACAGCAAATTGACGCCAAATACCGAGCAAAGCTTGGAGATAAAACCCTACAGCTAACTGACGCTAAATACCGAGCAAAGCTTGGCGACAAAACCTTGCAGCAA
>NW_020230111.1:12500-202500 GCF_003227715.2 Harpegnathos saltator
AAAAATTGTTAACACGTTAACACGTTGAACGCCACGGGGATCACCGGCACTCAACTTGGCGGTAGCGCCGTGGGGGCCACCGGTGACCGGCGCGCCAAGATTAGTAGAAATACATAATTAGAACAAATATCAATACTTAAAAATTCTTCATTATTACCATCGTTACTACAATGGTTTGAAGAAATTAATGCAGTATAAAACATAAAAATACTTTTATTTATACATGTTGTCGATAATATTTCACACATAATTGTATCGCATAATAAAAAATTCATCGTGGCGCCACGGGCAATCCCTGTAAAACTAGCGTGGCATTCAACGTGTTAATAATAAAGCATTAAGTATAATAGATTGTAAAATATTAATTATATTTGTAAAAATATTAATAGATTTGTAAAATATTAATAAAAATTTATTAACATATTTGATTTTATTTAATAATTAAGCAGGGAATACAGATTCGTGCATAATATATAATTGACAAGCAAATGCATTATCAGAAGTCATTTCCAGCTGTACGTAAACAATGAATGATTCTAATAAATTCATTTGCTTTTGCATTGTACATTATACACTTGGCCAAAATCTGTACTCTTTGCTTTACTTGAACCTAAGCTACCTGGTTGAAGTGGGAGGGGTGTAATAAATGAATATGGCAGAATCTGCTCGATTTTGGCGCCAATTTGCTATGGAATTTTGTCACTAAGCTTTGCTCGGTATTTGACGTCAACTTGCTGCAAGGTTTTGTCGCCAAGCTTTGCTCGGTATTTAGCGTCAATTGGCTGTAGGGTTTTATCTCCAAGCTTTGCTCGGTATTTGGCGTCAATTTGCTGTGGAGTATTGTCGCCCGAAGGTTGCTCGGTATTTGGCATTAATTTGGCATCAAGTGGCGTATCCAAGTTGTGCTCGATGTTTGACGCCAATTTGCTGTCAATTTTGGTAGCAAGCGTTGCGTGTTACTTGGCGTCAATTTGGTATGTTATGTGCGCAAACTTTGCTATATAAATGCTATCAATTTGTGGACACTTTTTGATAAAACAAGGTTTATTCCAAATTTGTACTAAATTTGCCAATAAATCTTGTAAGCAAATCTTTGGCTTTATTTGGCAGAACAGATTTGGCTATCTGGGTAATTATCTAATTTGATACTAATTTTATATTATATTAATAACAGATCACGAGTTTGCATATTTGTTATTAAAATACGCAAAAGAAAGTACGAGCGTAAAATATTTGAACAAAGTGCTATCACAGTCAGGTAAAAATTTATTTCTGTTCTTTATTAATGATTCATTTATTTGTAATATTGTATATTCTCTTATAAAAAATGTAATTATAAAAAATTAAATATTTTATAGATAGTACAGATGATGGAAGTAAAACTAATGATGAAGACAATATGACTCCAGACAATCTATCAAAAGGTAAACTGGAATAAATATAACTGGAATAAATGTCTTAAGAAAAAAATAACATTATTTGATTCATTTAGATTTACATATATGGACAAGGTCTGAAACATTATTACTCATAAATATGTACAAAAATTATATCGAAAAATGCACCAAGAAAGTACCCTCAAAACAATGTTGGAATATTATTTCTAAACAACTGGGAGATGCAGGATATAAAATATCTCCTGTAAAGTGTGCTACTAAATTTCAGTCCTTAAAAAGAACGTATAAAACTGTAACAGATCACAACAAAAAATCTGGAAACAGTAGAAAAAATTAGGAACATTATAAGTTATGTTATTAATTAAGATTGTAGAAAGCTTGCAATTTATAACAAAACTATTAACAATATTTTCCTTTTTACATAAGTATTTTAATGAAATGTAGAACTAAGAAAATAATTTTTCAATTTCAGATTATGCACGAGATATTCAGCACAAAGCCATGGATCCAACCCATATCAGAAGCTGGTTATGGTGTTACTATAACACATAATATAGAAAACGAAGACCTAAAAGGTATTCTATTTTATATATGATTTTATATAATATGTGATTATGTGTAGCGTAACTCATATTAATATATATGTAATGGTAGGGTTTTTATATAGTGTAACTCATAACACAAATGTCTGCAAAATATTTTAAGGATATCTTAGAAACATAATTTTTAGGATATTCCTAAAATTTAGAACATTTGTGTTCTGTAAGTGAATATGGGACTCATTAAAAGTGAATAGGATCTTAAAAATAAATTATATAAAATATATATATGCATATATATATGAATGCCTTTTACTAATATTTACTTTTATTACAGTATCGAACAAACCAAGTCACGCAATATAGAATTATTTTGAAAAATCCATAGAATTGAAAAAAGAAAAGGAAAGGAATATTCAACAGAGATACGAAGAAAAAATGGCTTACTTGAACAAAATAGGAAATCTATTGACAAAAATGATCGATAAATAATTGATATGTATGTTGTGATACAAAGTTTAATAATTTTATTTTAGTTCCTATGCATAAAACTATACATGTGATAATTCTGCAGTATTACTTTGTTTTGTTTTATATTTAAAAATATGTTGTAAAAGATGTGATAAATAAAGGAATATAAGAATTTTCGTTTTGAGTTTAAAAAGTTTATAGAAAGGAAATAAGGTAATAGAAAGGAAAATATTATATAAACTACTGTAATTTTATTACACAAAATATTAATAATGTTCATTTTGTAAAGAATACATAATTGCGTTGCGTTTGTCAATCCCTTCTTGTCGTAAACCTTCGAACATTGTTCTATTTTGAGCTGCACTTTGTACAAATTCATCTTCTACAATTATAGGTATATCTATGTGATCATTTTTTATTAAACATATATTGTGCAGAATGCAGCATGCAACGATATATTTCGGAATTAAAGCAGTTCGTTTCATAGGCAATATATCCAAAATGTTTCTGAATCTTCCCTTCAATAAGCCTATTGCTCTTTCGATCATCATTCTGGCTTGAGACAATCGGACATTATATGTGGTTTGTGCATCACTTAAATATCAATTGTCTTTAAATGGGGTCATTACATATTTTTGTATGCTATATGCAGCGTCACCCAACAAATGACTATTTTCAGGGAAGTTTTGCGTTGTACACCAGTTTTCAACACCTGATAATCGAAAAATTTTCATATCATGGACCGATCCTACCTGTCCTGCATAAACGTGGGTGAATTGTAATTCATGATCACATATTATCTGCAAAAAAGAATAATTATTTCAAAGAGAGAATAAAAAATGAAACAAAAATGTAAGATAGAAATCCCAAATAGAAAAATGACATATACATCTTATTTTAAATTACAAGAATCATTTTTATTTTTAATAACTGGTAATTTGTTAATTTTTTAGGATCAGCTGTTTTAAATTTAAGATAAATATAGTAGATACTTAAAATCTGCAATTATTAATAAGAAAATAATAATAAATAATTATTATTAAAACAAATACGAAGAACTGTTTTTCTACACTCAAACGCAAAAAACCCGGTACACTAAAAATTTGGGAAAAAATTACAAAATTTCAAATGATCATAACTTGGTAAATAATGAAGATACAAATATGCGCAGAAATGCAAAATGAAGCTTGAAACGTCCTCTTTAAGAATATCTGAATGGCAATTATGCTCGGCCATTTTTTTCAAAATGGCGGATGATAAAGTGAGAGGATGCAAAATTGATAATCAAAGGTCCGTGTTTGCGATGGTGCATGGTGTGCATCAGGTATCGCAGCGTAATAGGACCAAATGCACATGAAAGTATAAAGTGTTATCTTTCAAATGCTACTTTACCGAGCTCGATGTGATCATTTTTCACTGAGTTGTTACAAATTTTGCTAAAAATGCGGTTTTCTTGTTAAATTTGCATAATTCAGTGAATAAGTATCGCATCAAGCTCTATAACGAAGTATTTTAAAGAAAACATTCTATACTTTTAGGTACTTTTCGTCCCATTGAGCTGCGACACTTACTTTGCTCCATGCGCCGTCGCACGCTCGAACCTTTTCTTAGCAATTTTTCATGTTCTCCTTTTTATCACCCGCCATTTTGAAAAAATATCGTTGCGCACAATTTCGATAGATCTTTCGAAAAGTACGGTTTCAAAGCTTTCAAACCGTTTTTGAAATTTGCTGCTAGGATATTTAGGTGTCGAGATATTCAATTTCGAATTTGCAACAAATGTCGATTCAGCGAGGCTTAAGGGGCTAAGAGGCTCTGCGGTTCGTTTGGCTCTTTCATAATTTCAATAGCTGTGTTCATGTTTGTCTATATAATAATTTACATAACCTGCACAATATATTCAATGATTTGCATTTATTATTTTGAAAGCCAGGGAAATGAAAGTAAAATTCAATTTAGGTTCTTCATTTTGCGTAATCGATATTACGTAATAAAGATGAATTGCGTCTTAAGATACCGCTGTCATTAGCTCAAATTATGGTTGTAAATCTTCCCAATATAAACCGCATAGAGTTTTACTGGTAGGAAAAGTCCCATTGTATGTAGTGTGTGTGTGTGTGTGTGTGTATGTGTGTGTGTATACCACAAGGATAAGGACCCCGTGGTTCGTCAGCTCCACAGTATTTCAAAATTTCACACCCTCCTTGTGGTGTGTGTGTGTGTGTGTGTGTGGTGTTACAGCAGAGATAAGGACCCCGCAGTTCGTCACTCCTGCAGTAATTAATGACTCCAAACCCTCTCTGCTGTGTGTGTAGTGTGTGTGTACTAATAGTGAGTATGACTGCCTCGTGCGCGTATTACCTCATTCATACAATCAGGCATACTCCTTATTAGTCTTTTAATTTCATCCTGTGTAATTGTATTCCATTCGTTTTCGAGAATTATTCGCAGTTCTCGCAGTGACTGAGGAGTAGGTACGTGATTTCGTACTTTCCTGCCGAGGTTGTCCCATAAGTGTTCGATTGGATTTAAATCTGGACTATTTGCTGGCCAATCGAGTCGATTTATGCCAACTTCATCGAAGAAATCAAGCACTCTTCTCGCAGTGTGTGATCGAGTATTGTCTTGCATAAACAAGTTCTCTCCGATGAAGGGTGCGTACGGAACAACATACGGAATGAGTATGTCTTCCACGTATACATCTGCGTTCATATTCTTGTCAAAAAAGTGTAGATCTGTATGAGCATTAGCTGAAATTCCTGCCCAAATCATTACAGAGCCTCCATTGTAGCTATGCCTCTCACTTACCGTACAGTCTGCAAATCGTTCTCCACCGCGACGATAAACTCGTTCTCGTCTGGAGAATCTGGAGAATAGACACAAAAACGAGATTCATCGCTAAAGAGTACTTTGCTCCAGTCTGCGTAAGTCCAGTCTCTATGCTCAACTGCAAAATTGAGTCGAGCTACGCGATGGTGACATTTAAGCAAAGGTACAGCTGCTGGCCTGCGCGAAAGCAGATTTTGTTCCTTTAATCTTCTCCGAACGGTGTTAACGGATACATTAATGTTGCGGACATCCCTTAAATTGTTTCTAATTTGAACAGATGTTCGATGTCTGTCTCTTAACGAATTTGAAACAATAAATCGGTCATCATTGTGATTGGTACATCGAGGACGTCCCGAACCAGACCTTCTATGGAAAGAATTGGTTTGTAAGTACCTGGCATAAGCACGTTGCACAGTTGACACTGATAAATCAAGTGCCTGAGCAACGTACCTTCGACTTCTGCCATCTTCAATTAAAGCAATAACTTGAGCAGCCTTTTCAGGATTTATCGTCGCCATAATCGACGCAATAATTTCGATGCGAAACAATCAATTATGGTTTAAATTGATGAAGTTGCACGAAGCAACGCGCCTCGAAAGGAAAAGATCACGAAAAAAGAAAAGTCGCACGAGGCAGCGCTTATCGGAGTGAACACGTTCGGAAAAGGAAAATTGTTTGTCTTTGTTTATTGTCTTGGCACATACATTTAAGAAAAATCCAGTCAAGCCAGGCGTTAAAGCCCGGCGCATCGACAGAATCTCAGTCAAGCCAGAACGTAAGCCCGGCGTACTGACAAACTCGCGAAGTCCAGCGTACAAGAAATAGTGCCACTATCGGCGGTGGACCGTACGAAGGCCAAAAGCTGTACGAAGGCAATCTCTGATCGTCTCCGCAGGCACTTTTATATGCCCTGGGCAGCTCGAACTCGCGTGCGAGCCGAGGGGCTCGCGCGCGCGACAACCCAGATCGCCGCGTCGCGGCGGCTCCGTGGACTAGGAGCGCCAGGGGAATTTCGACGTTCAGGTGGCGTCCAGCGACTCGGCATCCCGCGCGCCGGGTCACCGCGAACTCAGGCGCGATCCTGAACAGCATATTCAAGCTGTGTACCATAATGGCCAATCGTACGGAGAAGGTAGAGAGCTAGGGACAGCTTCGCGAACTAAAGTGTATACCACAGTGATCATGCGTAACTGAAGGGTAAAACATGATAACTTTTGATAAAAATTAAATTTCCAATTCGCAAAATTGTGTAAATTATTGTATAGAGAATAATGAACGCGGCTGTTGAAATTATGAAAGAGCCAAACGAACCACAGAGCCTCTTAGCCCCTTAAGCCTCGCTGAATCGACATTTGTTGCAAATTCGAAATTGAATATCTCGACACCTAAATATCCTAGCAGCAAATTTCAAAAACGGTTTGAAAGCTTTGAAACCGTACTTTTCGAAAGATCTATCGAAATTGTGCGCAACGATATTTTTCCAAAATGGCGGGTGATAAAAAGGAGAACATGAAAAGTTGCTAAAAAAAGGTTCGAGCGTGCGTCGGCGCATGGAGCAAAGTAAGTGTCGCAGCTCAATGGGACGAAAAGTACCTAAAAGTATAGAATATTTTCTTTAAAATACTTCGTTATAGAGCTTGATGCGATACTTATTCACTGAATTATGCAAATTTAACAAGAAAACCGCATTTTTAGCAAAATTTGGAACAACTCAGTGAAAAATGATCACATCGAGCTCGGTAAAGTAGCATTTTAAAGATAACACTCTATACTTTCATGTGCATTTGGTCCTATTACGCTGCGATACCTGATGCACACCATGCACCATCGCAAACACGGACCTTTGATTATCAATTTTGCATCCTCTCACTTTATCATCCGCCATTTTGAAAAAAATGGCCGAGCATAATTGCCATTCAGATATTCTTAGAGGACGTTTCAAGCTTCATTTTGCATTTCTGCGCATATTTGTATCTTCATTATTTACCAAGTTATGATCATTTGAAATTTTGTAATTTTTTCCCAAATTTTTAGTGTACCGGGTTTTTTGCGTTTGAGTGTATATAAGAAATATTTAAAATCTTCAGCTGTCACAATTATCTTATTAAGTCAATTTGAATGTTGAAAACATATAATAATTTTAAACATACCTGTAACTGTATGGACTGATATCCTTTTCTATTTATATAAGCATCCGAATCTATTTTTGGTTTTGCAATTTTTATGTGAGTACCATCTATTGCTCCTATAACTTTAGGAAACGAATATTTGTTTTTAACATATGTCCATATTTCCTTTGCTCTTTCCCTATCTGGTCATGTAATAAATGTGTCAAGGTCCAAATATAGTGTTGATAACCTTTTGAACATATCTCCAAGCCAACATCGAAACGATCAGCAACACATCTATATTATAAGATAACCATTAAATGTCAAATATTGAAATTATATTTTATTTTAACAAGATGTAATGTTAGCTATACATATACAGCAACCTAAAACCGGTTTAGCAACATCAGTAGGAATAAAGTCTGTTCTTTTTAGGTTGCACTTTTTGCTTTTAAACTGAAATATTTATATAGTGTTGAAAGGAAAAAGAATTAAGTTTCCATGTACCACTGATTTAACTAAGAAGAATAGGTTTATAGTTTATGTTTATATGTGTGTTATGTGTGAGTAACATTAACTTATCAATTTAAATAAATTAGGCCATTTTTGAAATGTTAACTCTATATATATTTTGTATGGTATATTTATAATAATATATAATATCAATATATTAAATTACTAAATTAATTTTAAGCTCTTCATATAAACATAGATTAGGATATTATTATATCAATTTTAAGTTGCTATGTAAACGTAGTTATTAATAAATTTAAAGAGGTTTTTATAATAAGCTACTAGTTGTCATAATGCGTAATACGTAATGAAATAAACTAGAGTCCTTCATTCTATATCTAGGATAGAAACGAAAGATTTTCATTGGTTCACTTCCTTATGCATGATGCATTATTATAATGAACACTTTATTATAGAAAGCCCTTAACTTACCTGTACGAATTAGAAGTTGCCATCATCCATATTGCTAATAACAATGTTTTTTCTGCTGATATTGTATGCCATATCTTTCAGATTGCTTTGATAATTGTGAACTCAGTATTTCTAAAATAAATCTAAATGTTGGTCAACTTAAGCTATACCAAACATATAAACACATTAATATTATATTTATTCTATATTTATTTCTATATTTAAATTGGTTACATTTAAATTTAAATTTTCCAAAATAATTTTTGTATTATAACAGATAGCACAACATATCCTAAGTCTAATATTCATAGTCGAATCTTATATTTTATGCTCATCTTAAATTCATCTTCAAATACTCCATAGTCAATAAAATGGTCTATACAGTACTTAAAAAGATAACCTTAAGCATTCTTAAATAAAAGATCTGACTATATCAGTCTAAGATCTTTTATATTCTACAAATTTAAAATATTTCTTACAATTTTCTAACCATGTCTACAATGATTTAGGAACATTATGCCATCAAGATTATATATATATATATATATATATACATATATATATGTGTGTGTATATTCTTTTTTAATTGAATGAAGTAATTGCTAATCTACAGGACAGTAACAACGAAGAATTTCTAAGAATAAAATTTATTTTGTGTTATTATAAGTTTAAAGTTCAATGTTATATAAACATGTTATATGAACATAAGTTATATATATTTCAGTGTTATATATAAAAGGTTGGAATAAAAGTAAAATAAACATATTTTTTATTATTGTAATTTATTTCAAAGACACTATAAAGTAGAAGAAATATAAAAGTTATAAATGATTTCAAAATTCGTAATTTCAAAATTATATCTTATGTCAGGTTGATTCTAATGTTAAAACTATAATAAATATATCTGAGAGTGATAAAAGAGAGTATGCCTGACATATAGATACTTTGTTTACTCAACGGATCAGCTATGGGTCTTACATGTCGGACGGGAACTATGGAGGGGATAACGGTTGTGCTTGTTTGATAATCTAGGATCTAAGGCTTTAATCAGCAATGATGCCAGTTTCAGGACCCAAACAGCACAGCTACAGTGTGTCCAGCGGCGCGCGCACAAGCAAACTACCGTGTACGTGCGCCTGCCCGTCACGAATTATAGCACTCGGCGCTTCGGCTAAGATCGAGCGATGGAAGAGTACAGACGACGCTGCTTTCTTTCTCTCACGATCTATTAGCTATAGCTAACGTGCCAGCCGTGAAAATGATGTCTAGGCGTCTTTAATGTATTTCGCCGGTCGCGTGTCTTTTCTCGCGCGTGTGTTCTCTTCCTACACAATTAATTGTCCTAATTAATTGTCGCATTAAATAGAAAGTCTTTTTTAATAGAAATCTTTTTATAATAATAGTCGTTTTTAAATAGAAAGTCTTTTATATATAAAAAATATAAAAAATGAAGAAATGAAAAACAGAAAGAATGTAAAAAATAAAGAACAGAAATCCACTCTTCGCCAATATGTACGCATTTTCCTGAAAAAAGCATAGTTATTAATTTGTAAAAATTATTTAATATGCAAAAAAATAGATTGCCAAATTAAATAATATATTTTCTATCTCGTAAAATTCCGTTAATATATTTTTTATTTTATTGATGGCAAAATCATTATAATAAGCAACAGAAAAAGATGTTTTTGCAGTAATAGTTTTCTGCTGTTTCAATTTTATAAATGGACTAAGTTAATTTTACTTGGGACATCTCAAGTTGAAACTTTTGATTCTACATGAAGCCTGTATATTGCAGAATTGTATTTCTTTAATGTATGGCACGCCGTTTTACTTTTTAATGGCATAAAAGATATTCAGCATAATATAAAAGTTCCAACTAAAAATGGCTACATAAAAATTATGTTTCAGTCTTTTGAAATGTTATTATGTCACGATATAATAATAATTCAGCAAATTATAATTATGTGTCCACATAAGAAAAATACCGTATTTCTATTATGTCCCGACATAATTATAATTCATCGAATTACTATTATGCGAAGGCATAAATGTAATACTGAATTATTATTATGTCCCGACATAATAAGAATACCCGATTTAATATTATGTCACGACATAATAATAATTCCGAATTTCTGTAGTCCCGCGACATCTTTCGTCATCTATAGAATATCTGACAATTACCATATCAATGTTCGTGTGCAATTAGATGTATTAAACTGAATAAGAATGTTTCCTATTGTATTGCAATTTTCACAATAAATATTAAAGAATTAAAAAATATGAACAAATAAATACATAAGAAGTAATAAAACAAATTCTATAAATATAATTTCAAATCTGCTGACAATCTCTTGGCATTGACAGAACTGTAGTTCCTGACTTAAACCGTAGACTCAAGTCGAAGACTTGTAGTCCAATATCATGTACCGCCCGTCATTATCAGGAGATTATTAACAAATTTAAGGCATTTTCCTTGAGACGATACTTATGTAGCTCGTCTTATCATTTCCTGCACATTTATTCAATGATATTTAATTCCTTAACAACTATAGTAAAATTTAGGAAATAGCAAAGGACTTTCCTATTCAGTTTGATTTATTTACATACGATTATTTACATACGATCGTTATTGCGGTAATTTTCAGATACTTTATATTCTGATGTCATTGAACATAGCAAAATAAATACTATTTTGATGTTGTCATGGAAATAACAGTTTATTAACCGCACTTAGTAACAGCAATAGAAACCTCAATAGTAGGTAACATTATTACATAACGTTCATATAAAGTGTGAATTTTATAAAGTTCGTCAATATATTGACGAAACGTAATATGTGGTGGGGATATAGTGAGTCGTTAGATTTACAAAATGAAATAACTGAAGGAGATGATCAATTTTCAAGCAGTCTTGAAGTATTCATTGTAGGTGCTGGTGATGCACGGCATATTATTAAAACGTTAGCATCGTCTTATAAACATCCTGATCGAATTATTACATATCACGTTATTGAACCAACCTTGGAACAAGTTGCTAGATCGATACTCTTATTGAATGTTTGTTTACAAAAAGACTTGGGTATGTATTTATAAACAGATAGCAAGTTATTTTATAGCTCTGATAGAAAAAAATTGATATTACATAATAAATATACAACAAGGACTGCAAGAAGCAACACGATATTACTTGGAGATTTTAGGCAATACTCTCCTTAGACCAGCCACAGCAAAATATTTAGCCAAATGTACTAAACAGTTAATAAATATTTCAACTTGCACTATTGATTGTCCATGGTTATCATTAGAAAACTTCAAATACAAGGATAGAGATAATTTGGAGTGTATTTTTAAGTAAGTTAATATAACAGAATAAGTGACAAAAAAGTGATTTTAAATACACGTATAAGTTATACACATATATAAAAAAATATAAATTATGAAGACTTAAATATATACCAACCAATAACCAATTGAAGACTGAAAAAGCTAATAACAGTTTCACTATTCTATATAGATAGTGATTTCAGAGTTAAATAAATTTTTGAAAATCGAAATGACAACTAAAATATTGGAATACTTTTTAGAGAAATCTGTTTAATAATCCCATCTTATGTCAGCTTTAATTGGTTTTTTTATTTCCAGTTAATTGTATATATGCACATAAGTTTAATTTTAAGAGACAAAAATATTTGATATTTCAACAAGACATATTTCTGTAACATATTTCTTAAGGTTTTGGATACGTGCAACGTGTGAAGGAATTCCCATTATAAACTACTGGGATCATAGAATTAGAGAATTGTTAAAAGCAAGATATGACTACAGAGAAGGTGTTTTTGACTGGGATTACTACATGATTTTAAAGCCTAGAGGCATCTTTAATCTGACTGTACAAGAATATAAGTAAGTATATAGTAAACGTGATAAAAGTTGAATGCAAATATCTTATCAAAATAATGTTGAATCATGTTACTTCTAATAAAATTCAAATCTCATTAATATTGAGATTAAATATTAATCAATTAAATATTATAAATATTTATATTTATGTATATATATTGAACAATTATTGTGAATAGATTTTGGAGAAATAATGGAGTTGCCTTCACATGGCTCGAAGGTGAACCAGTCCGAAGCAATCCGACTCTATTAAATAATATAATACAATATGGGCCTGGATTTGTACACCATGCATACTTAGGGGACATTGTAAATGGTCCCTTTTTTACTTGGACAACAAGTGAAAGAAAAGATAAAAAGTAAGTAAAAAAAGATAAAAAGTAATATTTTAAATTATAAAATAAATTTACATATTTTTAATACTTAAAATATATTTATATCTTAAAGATTTAGAGCAACTGATATAGCTGAAGGAGAATTAATGCGAACTATTTACGAGATAAAAATGAAGAAACCACTATGTGAAAATTATATTGGTGCTCATAGAGATCCTTCCATTTTAAATGGCACTATAGTCACTGAGGTACCAAACATTGAAGTGGAATTTGAATCATGGACAAGTGTCAATAATAAAACAAATAAAGAAAATATTTCTTGGGTTGAAATACCAAATCACAAGGTATTTTATATTCTGCAATAAGAAAATAAGAGTATTTTACATGTATATATAATCTCACTTTTAGGTAATTTTTCACCCTGTATCTTCATTGGAGTTACTCAAATCTAAGTGTGAATATATAAATAGATTTCACCTGATTTGGATAGCACACAATATGACAAAGCAGTTAGCAAATCTGATACCACTGGCTTTGACAGGTGCATCAGTCATTGTGGAATTACCTAAATATATAGCAGATTTACATGAAGATTTGCAAAACTTTAATAAAAAATTAAATGAAATTATACAAAAAAATGGACTCTGTCCAATTTACAATTTTGATTCAAATCAACATACACTTGCCCGTTTTTATAAAAACTAAATTTTTTTATTTAGAGAATATCTACCATTATAGAAATTATATAATGATTATAAAGAAACATTTAGAGAAAGAAACATAAAGAAAAATAAACAATAAATATATGTAAAAAAGATAAATTTTAATATAATTATATATTTATATTTATAATTAATATAATTAATCATATATTATAATTAAATTATAATTCATATTATAATTCCATATAATAAATAAACAAATTTTAACAGCCGCCAAAGTTGAACATAGACTTTGTACGTGAGAATGTGAATTGAGGTCCTTACACAATGCCAGGCAGTGATGTGTATTACCAGAGAAAAGCCTGAGAGCGGGCATGGTTGCATTTACAGCGTTATCGAAAAGTTGGCTGATTCGAAGCGCCAACTGGGTCCATTTTTCATGAACATGAACTACTAAGCCAATGTCCACGATTTGTTGGTACTATTCCGTGCTATGTCCATAATTATTTGGTTCTGTTCTGTGCTATGTTCACGAGCGAGCTAAATTAGTTAGATAAAAACGGAGAATCGGTCTTTGTCTCACCACCACTGAATAGACAATCGCGACGAAGCGAGCCAGCAGCGATGTTATCGTAAGGCAGACGTCGGCGTCTCCCCTTTCACCCCCTTGTTTTCCTTTCCACATTGTTTTATATTCATAATTCGAGAAGAAAATAATTTCGAGAGTTCGGACGATTTCTAGCAATGACGCGACAGAGATAACGCGCGGCCATATTAATTTGTCATGATTTGTATATTACTTATAATTACATAAACGCCCATATATGTAAATTATAGATAATTATTGCGCGCATGTTTTAATATTGTACAATGGTATATAATAACAACTTCATTTTTTGCAGTAATATTTTTAAGATCTTCGTTGAGGTCGTGAATTTATTTTTTTCTTCATCAATCAGTTTTTTGCAAAAAGTAAGATTTTTAAAATAAAATATAAAATGTTTCTCTTTTCTTCTCTCCGAAGAGTTAATTAAAAATGTATACTTCACAGAGTCAACTAAAAAATGTGTACTCAGGAGAGTCAATGCACTCCGTGAAAGTGTACTCCGAAAAGTAAATTTAATAGCGTATTCCGAAGAGTCAATTTGAAAGCGTACTCTGAAAAATCAAATTGATATTGCAATCCGAAAAGTCAGTTTATAACAGAATATTTATTTCGATGATTCAACTAAAGAAAAAATATTTATTATTATATCGAAAGAATAATATTTAATTTATTATTTATACTTATCTTACGCTTACCTTCTTTGAATAAAAAATTTAATTTGTTGACTGATTCAGATTCAGGTTTGTTAAAATATCTCTTATGCGCAACTTTTGAACAGGTAGGTAGATAGTAAAATAATTTTCTTTCTTTACGAATTTTATAAACTTTTCACAAACGTAAAAATTGAAAGATTCTCAGAGAACAAATAACTTTTCTTGAACATTTAAACCAAAGGAAAATCTTTTCCCATTAATAAAGAATGAATAATTAATATCTCACACAAGAGGAATCTTCATCCTTGAAATCACCGCGCGATTTTGCTTTTAGAAAAGTATAATATTGATGTAATAGTAACAAATGCTATCCAAAAACGGTGCAAATCTTTAACGTTTTTGAGAAATGCAGTTTGAAGTTTAGTCTTTTCGGTTAATATCGTTATAGCAGAAGAATTACCAATTTGCTTCAGTAGCGCAGTGGATCAGGCTTTGTAATATAAACGTAGAGGTTGTTCAAGTGTGTTATTTTTACTATCACAAGGAGAACTATGTAGAATGTATAATAATACGCAGACAAATTCTTTACATAATCATACTTATTTCTTTTAGCATGAATAAAAATGATCAATGCTAACATGATAAGTGTATATCGCAATTGTACGTGTACGTGTACACATACACACACACACACATACACACGTATACCAATGATGTCAAAACCGAACAATTCGTGAAAATTTTTTATTGATCGCAATTGTACGCAAAGACGAAAGAGAAGTACACAGGTCTCCACGAATATCTCGTCATATTAATTGTCTATGAGCTGATAAACAGTTGATCTCCGGTATTTACAAGTTACGCTTGTCCGCAGCTTGTTCGGTTTTGACATCATTGGTATCAGTGATGCGAATTTGATGACAGGCTTGCACGAGATTCCCCCCCCATGCACGCACACAGCCAGCTCGGTCTATCCGTGTGGACCACGCGATCGGCAATCGTCGACGCGCCGAGCGAGCGAGCGAGCGAGAGAGAGAGAGAGAGAGAGAGAGAGAGAGAGAGAGAATATCATTCCCTCCTTGTCGCTCTCGTTCTCGCTCAGCGAGCGAGCCTAATTCTTTCTTGCCCATAATCTGAATCGCGGGCGCGACTGTCTCTCTCTCCTTTCCTCTCTATGACAATACTGAATGTTTTGTCTACTCGGCGCACCGAAATTATTATAAATAATATTTTATTATTAATAATATTATTATCTGTAATATATATTATTTGTAATATTATTATTTGTAATTTTATTTGTAATTGTATAATAATGTTACAAATAATACAAATTTTTACAAATTTTATTTGTAAAAATTTATATCATTTGTAATATTATTTGTAATAGTATTGATAATATTCGGCGCCAAGAAAATGAAATATATTTTATTAATTATTTTGCGGAGTCGGGCAGGTTCACAGGTTTGATTATTGAATTGTTTAATAATATTTTAAGAATAATTTTAAGTTATACAAGGATGTAGTATGAAATATAAAAGAATATTGTAACAGAATCAAGAAATATGAAACGAAACCTCTTTGCTTTTATTACAATATCCTGTAAGTTAATAAATATTTTTCACACATAGTATTATTATATTTTTATTGAGTAGTGCACTGAACAACTATGACATTGTTCTGAGAGCTTTCTCATTTAGAGCGACGAAACAAATATATTTTATGAATTATTTTTCGCGCAGATAGAAAATTCAGGGATGTAATTGTTTTTGGAGATTATTTAATACTGTGTGAAAAATATTTATTAACTTACAGGATATTGTAATAAAAGCAAAGAGGTTTCGTTTCATATTTCTTGATTCTGTTACAATATTCTTTTATATTTCATACTACATCCTTGTATAACTTAAAATTATTCTTAAAATATTATTAAACAATTCAATAATCAAACCTGTGAACCTGCCCGACTCCGCAAAATAATTAATAAAATATATTTCATTTTCTTGGCGCCGAATATTATCAATACTATTACAAATAATATTACAAATGATATAAATTTTTACAAATAAAATTTGTAAAAATTTGTATTATTTGTAACATTATTATACAATTACAAATAAAATTACAAATAATAATATTACAAATAATATATATTACAGATAATAATATTATTAATAATAAAATATTATTTATAATAATTTCGGTGCGCCGAGTAGACAAAACATTCAGTATTGTCATAGAGAGGAAAGGAGAGAGAGACAGTCGCGCCCGCGATTCAGATTATGGGCAAGAAAGAATTAGGCTCGCTCGCTGAGCGAGAACGAGAGCGACAAGGAGGGAATGATATTCTCTCTCTCTCTCTCTCTCTCTCTCTCTCTCTCTCTCGCTCGCTCGCTCGCTCGGCGCGTCGACGATTGCCGATCGCGTGGTCCACACGGATAGACCGAGCTGGCTGTGTGCGTGCATGGGGGGGAATCTCGTGCAAGCCTGTCATCAAATTCGCATCACTGATACCAATGATGTCAAAACCGAACAAGCTGCGGACAAGCGTAACTTGTAAATACCGGAGATCAACTGTTTATCAGCTCATAGACAATTAATATGACGAGATATTCGTGGAGACCTGTGTACTTCTCTTTCGTCTTTGCGTACAATTGCGATCAATAAAAAATTTTCACGAATTGTTCGGTTTTGACATCATTGGTATACGTGTGTATGTGTGTGTGTGTGTATGTGTACACGTACACGTACAATTGCGATATACACTTATCATGTTAGCATTGATCATTTTTATTCATGCTAAAAGAAATAAGTATGATTATGTAAAGAATTTGTCTGCGTATTATTATACATTCTACATAGTTCTCCTTGTGATAGTAAAAATAACACACTTGAACAACCTCTACGTTTATATTACAAAGCCTGATCCACTGCGCTACTGAAGCAAATTGGTAATTCTTCTGCTATAACGATATTAACCGAAAAGACTAAACTTCAAACTGCATTTCTCAAAAACGTTAAAGATTTGCACCGTTTTTGGATAGCATTTGTTACTATTACATCAATATTATACTTTTCTAAAAGCAAAATCGCGCGGTGATTTCAAGGATGAAGATTCCTCTTGTGTGAGATATTAATTATTCATTCTTTATTAATGGGAAAAGATTTTCCTTTGGTTTAAATGTTCAAGAAAAGTTATTTGTTCTCTGAGAATCTTTCAATTTTTACGTTTGTGAAAAGTTTATAAAATTCGTAAAGAAAGAAAATTATTTTACTATCTACCTACCTGTTCAAAAGTTGCGCATAAGAGATATTTTAACAAACCTGAATCTGAATCAGTCAACAAATTAAATTTTTTATTCAAAGAAGGTAAGCGTAAGATAAGTATAAATAATAAATTAAATATTATTCTTTCGATATAATAATAAATATTTTTTCTTTAGTTGAATCATCGAAATAAATATTCTGTTATAAACTGACTTTTCGGATTGCAATATCAATTTGATTTTTCAGAGTACGCTTTCAAATTGACTCTTCGGAATACGCTATTAAATTTACTTTTCGGAGTACACTTTCACGGAGTGCATTGACTCTCCTGAGTACACATTTTTTAGTTGACTCTGTGAAGTATACATTTTTAATTAACTCTTCGGAGAGAAGAAAAGAGAAACATTTTATATTTTATTTTAAAAATCTTACTTTTTGCAAAAAACTGATTGATGAAGAAAAAAATAAATTCACGACCTCAACGAAGATCTTAAAAATATTACTGCAAAAAATGAAGTTGTTATTATATACCATTGTACAATATTAAAACATGCGCGCAATAATTATCTATAATTTACATATATGGGCGTTTATGTAATTATAAGTAATATACAAATCATGACAAATTAATATGGCCGCGCGTTATCTCTGTCGCGTCATTGCTAGAAATCGTCCGAACTCTCGAAATTATTTTCTTCTCGAATTATGAATATAAAACAATGTGGAAAGGAAAACAAGGGGGTGAAAGGGGAGACGCCGACGTCTGCCTTACGATAACATCGCTGCTGGCTCGCTTCGTCGCGATTGTCTATTCAGTGGTGGTGAGACAAAGACCGATTCTCCGTTTTTATCTAACTAATTTAGCTCGCTCGTGAACATAGCACAGAACAGAACCAAATAATTATGGACATAGCACGGAATAGTACCAACAAATCGTGGACATTGGCTTAGTAGTTCATGTTCATGAAAAATGGACCCAGTTGGCGCTTCGAATCAGCCAACTTTTCGATAACGCTGTAAATGCAACCATGCCCGCTCTCAGGCTTTTCTCTGGTAATACACATCACTGCCTGGCATTGTGTAAGGACCTCAATTCACATTCTCACGTACAAAGTCTATGTTCAACTTTGGCGGCTGTTAAAATTTGTTTATTTATTATATGGAATTATAATATGAATTATAATTTAATTATAATATATGATTAATTATATTAATTATAAATATAAATATATAATTATATTAAAATTTATCTTTTTTACATATATTTATTGTTTATTTTTCTTTATGTTTCTTTCTCTAAATGTTTCTTTATAATCATTATATAATTTCTATAATGGTAGATATTCTCTAAATAAAAAAATTTAGTTTTTATAAAAACGGGCAAGTGTATGTTGATTTGAATCAAAATTGTAAATTGGACAGAGTCCATTTTTTTGTATAATTTCATTTAATTTTTTATTAAAGTTTTGCAAATCTTCATGTAAATCTGCTATATATTTAGGTAATTCCACAATGACTGATGCACCTGTCAAAGCCAGTGGTATCAGATTTGCTAACTGCTTTGTCATATTGTGTGCTATCCAAATCAGGTGAAATCTATTTATATATTCACACTTAGATTTGAGTAACTCCAATGAAGATACAGGGTGAAAAATTACCTAAAAGTGAGATTATATATACATGTAAAATACTCTTATTTTCTTATTGCAGAATATAAAATACCTTGTGATTTGGTATTTCAACCCAAGAAATATTTTCTTTATTTGTTTTATTATTGACACTTGTCCATGATTCAAATTCCACTTCAATGTTTGGTACCTCAGTGACTATAGTGCCATTTAAAATGGAAGGATCTCTATGAGCACCAATATAATTTTCACATAGTGGTTTCTTCATTTTTATCTCGTAAATAGTTCGCATTAATTCTCCTTCAGCTATATCAGTTGCTCTAAATCTTTAAGATATAAATATATTTTAAGTATTAAAAATATGTAAATTTATTTTATAATTTAAAATATTACTTTTTATCTTTTTTTACTTACTTTTTATCTTTTCTTTCACTTGTTGTCCAAGTAAAAAAGGGACCATTTACAATGTCCCCTAAGTATGCATGGTGTACAAATCCAGGCCCATATTGTATTATATTATTTAATAGAGTCGGATTGCTTCGGACTGGTTCACCTTCGAGCCATGTGAAGGCAACTCCATTATTTCTCCAAAATCTATTCACAATAATTGTTCAATATATATACATAAATATAAATATTTATAATATTTAATTGATTAATATTTAATCTCAATATTAATGAGATTTGAATTTTATTAGAAGTAACATGATTCAACATTATTTTGATAAGATATTTGCATTCAACTTTTATCACGTTTACTATATACTTACTTATATTCTTGTACAGTCAGATTAAAGATGCCTCTAGGCTTTAAAATCATGTAGTAATCCCAGTCAAAAACACCTTCTCTGTAGTCATATCTTGCTTTTAACAATTCTCTAATTCTATGATCCCAGTAGTTTATAATGGGAATTCCTTCACACGTTGCACGTATCCAAAACCTTAAGAAATATGTTACAGAAATATGTCTTGTTGAAATATCAAATATTTTTGTCTCTTAAAATTAAACTTATGTGCATATATACAATTAACTGGAAATAAAAAAACCAATTAAAGCTGACATAAGATGGGATTATTAAACAGATTTCTCTAAAAAGTATTCCAATATTTTAGTTGTCATTTCGATTTTCAAAAATTTATTTAACTCTGAAATCACTATCTATATAGAATAGTGAAACTGTTATTAGCTTTTTCAGTCTTCAATTGGTTATTGGTTGGTATATATTTAAGTCTTCATAATTTATATTTTTTTATATATGTGTATAACTTATACGTGTATTTAAAATCACTTTTTTGTCACTTATTCTGTTATATTAACTTACTTAAAAATACACTCCAAATTATCTCTATCCTTGTATTTGAAGTTTTCTAATGATAACCATGGACAATCAATAGTGCAAGTTGAAATATTTATTAACTGTTTAGTACATTTGGCTAAATATTTTGCTGTGGCTGGTCTAAGGAGAGTATTGCCTAAAATCTCCAAGTAATATCGTGTTGCTTCTTGCAGTCCTTGTTGTATATTTATTATGTAATATCAATTTTTTTCTATCAGAGCTATAAAATAACTTGCTATCTGTTTATAAATACATACCCAAGTCTTTTTGTAAACAAACATTCAATAAGAGTATCGATCTAGCAACTTGTTCCAAGGTTGGTTCAATAACGTGATATGTAATAATTCGATCAGGATGTTTATAAGACGATGCTAACGTTTTAATAATATGCCGTGCATCACCAGCACCTACAATGAATACTTCAAGACTGCTTGAAAATTGATCATCTCCTTCAGTTATTTCATTTTGTAAATCTAACGACTCACTATATCCCCACCACATATTACGTTTCGTCAATATATTGACGAACTTTATAAAATTCACACTTTATATGAACGTTATGTAATAATGTTACCTACTATTGAGGTTTCTATTGCTGTTACTAAGTGCGGTTAATAAACTGTTATTTCCATGACAACATCAAAATAGTATTTATTTTGCTATGTTCAATGACATCAGAATATAAAGTATCTGAAAATTACCGCAATAACGATCGTATGTAAATAATCGTATGTAAATAAATCAAACTGAATAGGAAAGTCCTTTGCTATTTCCTAAATTTTACTATAGTTGTTAAGGAATTAAATATCATTGAATAAATGTGCAGGAAATGATAAGACGAGCTACATAAGTATCGTCTCAAGGAAAATGCCTTAAATTTGTTAATAATCTCCTGATAATGACGGGCGGTACATGATATTGGACTACAAGTCTTCGACTTGAGTCTACGGCTTAAGTCAGGAACTACAGTTCTGTCAATGCCAAGAGATTGTCAGCAGATTTGAAATTATATTTATAGAATTTATTTTATTACTTCTTATGTATTTATTTGTTCATATTTTTTAATTCTTTAATATTTATTGTGAAAATTGCAATACAATAGGAAACATTCTTATTCAGTTTAATACATCTAATTGCACACGAACATTGATATGGTAATTGTCAGATATTCTATAGATGACGAAAGATGTCGCGGGACTACAGAAATTCTGATATATTTTGCCCTTACCTCTAATTTCAATATTCCTTCGTAAATAAAGTTTTGTCCGTATATTTTTATATTGATAGCTACATTGGATTTTTATTTTTCTAAGAAGTCATATATGCTCATTTGCAAAACAGTTTAAATATTCAGTCTTCGACGCATTTCGAAATGCAGATGACCTTCAATAGAAAAATTGGTTTTAAGTGATTCTCATAAAACAGGTTCTTTTATTGAATGTCAGATACATTTTGAAACGTGTCAAAAAATATATTTAAACTATTCTGTAAACAGGTATACATTAATATGAAATATTTAAAGATAATAATTAAATTAATCAAATTAATATAAGACAGTTACATAAAGAAAATTACATAGAGAAGGAATAAGGAGTATTATATCAAAACAAAAATTTTAGATTTCTGTAATAAAATTGTAAATATATCAGTAATAGTCGGATTTTGAGACTTATAAAACCATTTATTTTTTCTTATATAGATTCTGTAACACAGATAAAAATAGTCTTCCTTGTTAAATTTCTTTAACACGTTCCGTACTGCGTTAATTTTACATAAATTTCCACGCGTATTATTTAAATTGTTAAAATAAAAATATTTATTTCGTTTTATAATACATTTTGTACCTTTCTTTCTTAATAATCAAGGTTGTATAATATTCCTTAAGTATTATAAGATGTATCTTATAAACATATACAATAATCTTATAAACACATGTATAACTTTGACACATGGATCATCGGTCACCTATGCAACATGGAACGTGTTAATAAATGTTATTTGTAAACATTCTACATATTTGTTTTGCCCAATAGCTCACTTATCTCTTTTTTTCTGGGCCCGTTTGTTACCACAACGTTGTAAAATTTCAGTAATAGGTTGTTTATGTTGAAATATAGTGCCAAGCTGTGAACGTGCTTCATTCATGCCTTCGCTGATTAAAGTACTGCGTTGTAAGTTTCCTTTAATTAAGTCATTCACACGCTCAAGTCCATCAATATGTCTATTTTTAGAAGTTTGCTGCGATTCGAGCAGCATTAGCGTCATTTTTAATTTTTCATGTGCCTAAATAAACAAAATAATTATAGAACGAATTATACAAATGAAGTTAGTTATTGTTTCTATTTTGTTGAAAATAGAAGAAAATTAAAAAAGTTAAAGATTATTTTTTTTCGTAAGAGATACCAAGTTAAACAACATTTATTCAAACAAGTATTCACTTCTTGATAGTTTTATCTTATCAATATTTTTATGCAATACATAGGATGTAAATGAATACCTATTACAAACTTTCAGAAGAAACTTTAAAAAGATTATAGATGATATGGTAGGTATATAGGTGATCAATTTTACATTAGAAACCTATGTTCAGAAACGTCGCGTTTTTTGTGCTATATTGTGGAACAAAGTCTGACTACGCACCTATTGACTTTTTCTTTCAAAAATATATTAGATTATTCAGAAAGTTCGTTTCAAATTTTAAGCGCTCCGCATTTCTATGCAATTAGTAAGAGTGAGGGCGCTCCAGACGATTTATACTTGTCAACAAATTTTCCCGGACCTATGAGCTCGCCAAAAAAACTTCGTAGACCTTCCAATCAATCCATTCCAATGCAATCATTTCATCAAAATTCAGTTTGAAAAATGGAAAATCAGAAAGTCCATTTTCGCCATGTGATGTATTGCTTCAAACTTCACGAATATAGCTTCACGGCTTCGCAGAAACTGAATAAGATGTTCTCTGTGTATGGAGATGTTTGCGTCATCAGACAGTTCGGAAGTAGTATTGAAGATTTAAAGCTGGCGATTTCAACGTGGAAAATCAAGTTCATTTTGACCGGCTTGAGGTTGATGAAACACTTTTTGAGGACTTGATACGCGAAAATCCGCAAATGACTGTTAGAACATTCATCAATACTCTGCCCAAGTTCATCTTTACTGTACCTGACTACCTGAAGAAGTTGAGGTTCTTAACTCGACTGGATATCTGGATGCTAACGAAATGAGTGAACGGCAGCTGATACGTATACGAACATATGTGATATACTGCTTCAACGGCACTAAAAGGAACTGTTTTTGAAGATTACAATAGGCAATGAAAGTTGGGTCTTATACAATAATGTTAGCCGCAAGAGACCTTGTGGAACTAGCGGCGTGTCTACGCAAACAGTGGCCAAACCGAGACTTCACCCGAAAAAGGTTCTTCTCAGCATTTGGTGGGATTTTAAATATTATGAGCTTCTTCAGTCGAACGAAACCATCATCGTGGCAAAGTAAAGTTCAGTTGGACGAACTGAAGGCTGCTATCGTACGGAAGTGCCCTGAAGTCCAACAGGCATGGAGTTGTTTTCCACTATGATAATGCTAGATCTCACGTTACAATGTCTATCCGTAGGAAGCTGTCAGATTTTGAATGGGGCGTTTTTCTTCATTCTCTGTATTCTCCCAATTTTGCCCCATCTGGCAACTACCTGGCTATTTTTTTTTTTTTAAACATTTTGTTCGGGATAAGAAATTCGAGTTTTTGGAAGTCCTCAAAAATTACCTCGATCAATTCTTCGCTAGTAAGAAATCTTCATTTTGGAGCAAATGCCTCATGCAGCTTTCTGGCCAAGATCGTTGAACAAAACGGTACGTATTTGCTTCAATAAAGTTCTTTTGGTGTAAAAATATTGTGCTCTGAATTTATATAGAAAATTTGAAACGAACTTTTCGAATAATCTAATATGACGAGTTTAGTGTATAAGATTTTTATCGAGATTGAAGAGTTAGTAGCAAGGATTGTGACAGCAACGCAAAATATTCAACATAATTCAGGCATTTTTGAGAGGATGTACAGGAACATAATTCGCAGATGCAATGTTTGTAACAACGTTGATAATCGACACTTTGGCTGCTTTTTTAATTCAGAAACTTAAATATCAAAATAATATCCTAGTATACGGTACGGCTATCTCTGCAAGCAGATAACCCAGTGGGATTAAAAATATGTAAAGGATTATTCACTGTATAGTATGCGATCGGGATTTTCTTTTGCTTGTAGGATAGAAACACATTTCCCGACAGTACTTTCTAACAAAAACTTAATTAATTATAACCTCCTTACATGTCCTGAAAGTTTGTAATGGATATTTATTTGTATCTTGTATAATAAAGAGAATAGATTTATATAAAAAAAAATTTGTAATATTCATTTATATCCTATATAACAAAGAGAAACATAGATCTTGTAGCTTAGACACTAAACTAATTTATAATAAATAAATATAATAAATAAATATAATAGATAAATAAATAATAAAAAACAAATAATAAATAAAACAAATAATAAAAAAATAGGAAAAGGACTAAAAACTAAATAGTTAGATACTATTTAGTTTTTAGTCCTTTTCCTATTTTAATTCTTCTGTTTTCAATAAAATATATGCTATAAATTGTATAAGTTATACAGGATGCTAAATTTCAAACGTAACAGGTAAAAAATCTCGAAAACTAAATGATATTGAAGTTCGCCTTTTTTTTTGTATTGTATTGTTTCGAAGGGGACAGATTTTGATTAAAATAAAATTTAATTTTGGGTGGAGGTAAAAAGGTCAAACTTTTTTTTAAATGGAATTCTAATTTTTTGAACATCTACATTTGTAGCCCTTATCATGACGAATTCAACAACCACATACTCAAGGTGATTAGAAGTCAAATAATGGAAAAAGACTCAAGAAAAAAAATAATGCTTGAATAAAGCAAAGAAAAAATAAACTTTATTGATAAATTTTCAATAACAAAATATCTTAGAAAAAAGAAGCGTTTTTCTCTTCGAAATGGAGAATTTTATTAATTTAAGTGTTCGAAATGTTGTCCCCTTGCATTTATGCAAGCCTGCAATCTTCGTTGAAAATCATTAAGCACTCTTTGTAATTCGCTCGTCGAAATTATTTGACTCGCTTCGCATATTCGTTGCATCATATTTTCTCTTGTAGTTAGGGGATTAACATAAATAATTTCCCAGATTCTATCAAAAATAATAATCTGGGCAGATCAAATTAGGTGATCTGGGTGGCTAAGATACTGGACCTTCTCGACTTGTCCATCGATTAGGAAAAATAACATTTATGTGTTGTCTGACAGTCAAACTAAAGTGAGGAGGTGTTCCGTCAAGTTGCATTCACATGTTTTGCCGAAGGTTTAGAGGTAAATCTTCCAGAAGAATCTAATTTTTTAACTAAGAAATTCAAAAAAACTCGTCCACTTACGATACCATCGAAGAAAAATGGACCAATAATTGTGACACCAATAATGGCACACCACATATTCAACGACCATACATGTTGATTATCAATTTGTCTTAACCATCTAGGATTTTGGTCGCTCCAATAATGAAAATTATAACAATTTACATGTCCATTGCTACGAAACGTAGCTTCATCGCTCCAGAATACTCTAGAAAAGAACGTTTCATCCTCTTCGTAGCGTTGTAAAGCCCATCGACAAAATTCCATTCTCCTACCATGATCCTCCTGCGTTAAGGCTTAGTGTAAGTTGATATGGAACGGATGTTGGCGCTCACGATGTAAGATATTCCAAATATTTACGTGGGATATTCCAAGTTCCTGTGACAATTATCGTGTACTGTAATGAGGATTTACAATAATTGCTGCTAAAACATTTATTGTTGTGTCCTGATTACAAACTGGACGAGACCCATTCATATTGCGATGAACTGCAAAAGTTCCATGTTCTCTTAAACGATGATATAAATGAATGAAGACCATAGGAGATGGATAATGGAGTTTATTAAGATATTTTTGATGGTAAATTCTAGCAGCTTCTCTAGCATTTTGTTGACATTCACTATAAATTAAGACCATGTCACGATATTCCTCATTAATATAACGCACCATAACGCAAATGACGAAATAAAAGTGAAAACACAACTTATTCTAATGATTACACTAGTCACACTCGTGTTCAATATCAATAACTGATTTGGTTGAAATAGAACCCATCCGCACACATACGTATGCCTAGTCTATCTGTTATGTGTTTATTTTCTGAAGAATGTTTACAGTTTTTGCATCGTCAACGCCAACATCCATTCCATATCCACTTCTACTAAGCTTTAACGCAGGAATATCATGATAGAATTTTGCCAATATAAATAAGATAAACTTTGATTTTATTAAGATGTATTAATAAAGTTAATGAGTCTTTTTTCCATTATTTGACCTCTAATCACCTTGAGTATGTGGTTGTTGAATTCGTCATGACAAAGGCTACAAACGTAAATGTTCAAAAAATTAGAATTCCATTTAAGAAAAAGTTTGACCTTTTTACTTTGGCGTTTCCACCCAAAATTAAATTTTGTTTTAATCAAAATGTGTCCTCTTCGAAACAATACAATATGAAAAAAAGGCGGATCTTAATATCATTTAGTTTTCGAGATTTTTTACCTGTTACGTTTGGAATTTAGCACCCTGTATATAATTCAATCTATATATTATTTGTTGTTTATTGAACTATTAAGATAGACAATTTTCTCTTACTTGTTTTTCAAGCTCCGCAAACTCTTCCATTTGTGCAGAGAGATGATAAACTTTCCATCCATTAAGTTTTTGTAATACATGTTTCTGTTGTGCCAATTCAGCTACTGTAGGTCTTCTCTCTTCACGTGGTCGAACGTCACTAGGTCTTCTGTAATGATGTAGCCTACTATCTCCCCATTTATTTTTCCAAGAGCCTGGAAAATAAGCAATGCCTAATAAAAGTATGAAATATCCACGTGTACACATAAAATGAAACTTAATGCAAAATTTATACATACCCCCTAACAAACTTGGCATAGGTCGTAACCGTATTGTAACTTCTGCTTGCTGAGTAGGCGATTTAATATCCCTATGTATATTAGAAGCATGTCTCTTGTCAGGTGATTTTTCTTTTAATTCTTCTTTCATTTCCTTCTTTGTTTTATCCTCTGTGACAAATTCCATTACTACTTCTGTGCATCTAGGTTCGGTTAATTCTACACCTGTAAGTTGTTGTTTACGAGGTTTCTTTCTCGGTGACATTTCTCCAGTGGGATTAATGGTAATCCTAGATTGTTCTGGTTCTTCGTCAAGACCTGGTGAAGAGGTCGCAGATACAGTAGTCGATCCTGAACTTGGACAACCACCACCATCATGATCTCCTCTTGGTGAACACGGTGGACTGGAAGTCAATCTATTTGATGGTAATGACGCTAGTAGGGGAACTAAATTTTTAGCTGCACCTGATATAATTAAAAAAAATATCATATTTACATCATCATATGTAATATAAAATTTATAATATAAAATTAATGTGTAATGTAATACAAAATTTATAATAAATATATAGTACCCTAGAGTTCATGCCTACGAAATATACCGTACTATTTTTTGTATCAAAAGAAACAACATTTCGTTGTAGCAAAATGACATCTTTGAACAATAGATTTTAGATAAAAGTAATTTAAAGTAAATGAATGAATGTTCTAAGTTATATTATGTGTGAACCAGAAATAGCACACGCTTCAAGTTACAATTACTGAAATTACGAATTATTTATATTAGAAATGTATAAGCGCTTTATGTTTCATAAAAAATTTTATTGTGTAGTTGTAAATATGTAAGCACACATAATGTCCGAGTATCACCATTATTTGAAACAAAACTCATAATATAGAAAAATAGTATAGAATAGTTAGTTTTACATCTTATCAATACATATTTTACTGATACTACTAAAATAAAAAAATTAATTAAGTTGAAAATAAAATAATTGAAATGAATGTATAACGCACACTAATTTTTTATGTAAGCTGTTTTGAATGTTTTACAATATTTAAAAAATGTTTAACTTTGAGGAAAGATGGTTAAATATTTTAATGTCAATGTACAAAATAAAGGTTTTGCATTTATATAAAAATATCTGCTTTGTGAATAAAGTTTTCTGGTATGTTGGATCATTCCTGTATGATGATTATTGTTTCTTCCAGCGTTTTTATTAAATTTTATTCAAATTTTTTTTTTCAGTTTTTACTAGATTTCCGTTAAACCAAAGTTTTTAAAATATTTTTATAGAAAAAAAGAAATTAATACATTTAATTCTGACAATTTACCAACTTGTATCTCCTAAAAATCTTAACAATCTTGCCGAGATGTAACAGAATCTCAGTTAATTCAAGAATCTGGAAATTTTATTAATGTTTCTTGTGTTGAAAACTTCTAGTATCTTACCGCGATATTCTTGCTTAATATCAAAAGCATGAAAATACACGTTTAAAATGATTGCAAAATATATTTAAATGGATGTATTTATAAAATGACATATGTAAATAACTTTTGAAGAATGCTTTGTAGAATTATAGATTTGTAGAATGCTTCGTAAGCTTTTGTTTTAGTCCAACAATCAATAAATAATCGTGAAATGAACGTGATAAAATAATATAGCTAAAAAGTAGTTTACCTGTATTATGTTAATTTTCTGGTTATTTATTGACTATTAGAGCAAGTTCCGGAATATTTGATAAATTTGCTTAATCAATTGCAATTACAAATGAATTTAATGAATATGTTTTTTTACTTAAACATACATAACATGTTTTGCAAAAATTCTCGGCATATATTGAGTTGTTAAAAAAATCATTGTTTTTTCCGGTGATTTTCAAGATTTTATTTTGTACAAAGAATGAACATTAATCAATGATATATTGCCCTTTTTGTTCGATGACCTACCATCTTTCGATAAGCTTCATGATCTGATTCTCAAAAAACTTCTTATCTGTATTAGCAAAGAACTGAACCAAGTGTCTTTCGATAGCGTCACTTGAAGCGAACGTTTTTCTACTCAAGGAGTTTTGCAAGAATCGAAACAAATCGTAGTTTGATGGTGTAAGGTCTGGCGAATACGGTGGATGAGGCAACACATCCCAACCAACAATTTTCCGCAAGCCATCAAACTTGTGGTCGAGCGGTGTTATGATGGAAGACCACTCCTTTGTGCTTTATCAATTCTGGTCACTTTTCTGCTGGTTTCGTTCAATTTATCGAGATGTTGACAGTCCGAATTGATCGTAACATTCCTTGGTAAGAGTTCGAAAAACACCACACCTTTCCAATCTCACCAGATTGAGAACACCTTTTTCTGGTGGATGTCTGCTTTTGATGTGCTTTAGGTCGACTCATCGCGCTTGCTCCGATCGCTTTCGCTTCACATCGTTGTAGACAATTCATCTTTTATCGCCAGTAAATATGCATTTCAGAAATGGGTTGGATTATTCATGTTTCAGAAGTTGATTACAGATGTCTATGTGTTCTATGAGGTGAACTTCTTTCACGTTGATCCGTTGATGCGGGATTCAACTATCGAACTTATTGACGTAATCAAGTCGTTTTAAATGAAGGTAAATGCGTCCAATTGATATTTTTAGTGCTCCAGCAAGGTTACGAATGGTAGAACGTTGATTAGCTTCAACTAATATCTTTATTTTATCATCATCAACCTTCGATGGCCGACCTGAACGAGGTGCATCTTTCACGCTGTAGTCACCAGAACGGAAATGAGCAACCAATATTGACACTGGCGTTCTTTTAGGGCTTCGTCACCATAAACTTTATGCAACTTTTCATAAGCCTGCACAGCATTTTTTCTTTTCCGAAGTAATAAAGTAAAATTTAGCGAAAAAAACTCGTGTTGGCTCTCCATTTCCAAAACGTTATAGAAGGAATAATTGTTTATCGATTCGAGCACTTTTTTTTTTTGATAGAAGCTATAAGTGTCAGCTGTCAAACGCGCATGGGCTCGAATTTACAGATGCGTTCAATATATTAAATATACAAAACTAAAACTGTCTATCTGAAATAAACGCAATGACTGTTTGAACAACCTAATATTTTGTCCCTGATGTTATTAATTAAAATGACTGTACTGAGGAGAAGAAGATATGAGATACAAGAGAAGAGATGAGATACAAGAACTTTAATATTATAAAATGATATTTTACTATATTATATCACAGACATACGATAAATTTTCTAATTATATTTGGCAAGATTTTGGTAAAAAATTGTTAACATTATTTTGACATGGATTCTTTTATTTTCTCCCCTGCTTATTCGGAAAAATACATAATTTAATAAATTGATCATTTATTATTTCTAGGTGTGTGTGTGTGTATGTATGTGTGTGTGTGTGTGTGTGTGAATGTGACTTTTATTGAATTTGAAATTTTTGTTTTTCAGATTTTATTAAAAATTTTTTCTTCTGATATTATTTACGCAATTTACTCATATTCAACTTGTTCATAAAGACTTGTGCTACGATGCTCTTGCAATTAAATTTTCGTATTAAGATTTATTTATTGTGTGTGTATGGGCGCGCGCATATATATGTATGTATCCAATACATATTTAACATAAATGAATCTGACTTCACTTCTATTTGGTCACCTCTATTTGGAGCACCTTGGATGAGGCTAATGTCGGTAAGTAAACTTTAAAAACCTAGATCTCGCATAAATTTCAATGAAAATAAATATTACTGTGGCGGACGAAGTCCACACATTAAAAAAGCACAGAGCGGTTTATTCCGGTCGAACATACCGAGTAGCGCAAACTACACGCCCAGCAGACGAACCGCGGTAGTGCGCCGCGCCGCCGCCTAGCGGCAGCGCAAACGGACAGCGGCACTCGTAGTAAAGTTACAGCAACGTAGCCTATATAAAGAGACACAGCGGGTGGCACAACACGTTCGCCCACGTGTTCTATAGCGACGTTGAGTCCTCCAAGGAGTCTAAGACTCCGTCGCAAAGAACAGCTAAGGTCTCGGACCGACAAAAAACCCTTCCAGAACGTGGGAACGACGCCATCCTGTCGAGGACAGGCGACACTCCTCCAAAGGAGGAAAACGGGCATTCCCGCACTCCTGGAAATAACCACCAGGATAAAAAGGAGCCCGCAGCTCCAAGGAGTAAGGCTCAACGGCGGCACCACCGATGAAAGAAGCCAACGGTGGCTTCCCCTGATCCTCGAGGACCTTATTTGGCCCGGAGCAGGACTCGATCCCGAGGCCACCAGCCAAGCAGAAGACACGAGCTTCGCTACCAACACCGGAGAAACCGGGACCGGCGAAGTTAGCAGCTTCAACGCCTAGTACGCTACTCCAGGAGATCGCAAGGTCTCCGCGGCCGTTGACGCCGATACCCCGGTCGCCATCACCAACCGTGCCCCTGGAAATTTACTTCCAGCAGCCAAGGTCTCAGGCACCTTGCAGAGCACCACGTGCGGAGATCTGTTTGCGGCCGTGGAAGTTGCAGAATCTTTCTATATCCACGCAACCGTGTACCCAGGTCACCCCTGAAGTATCTCATGACGTGGGACGTAAGAGCGCGACGACCAGAAAGACCCGCTCCCGGAAGAAGTAGAGGAACGCAAACATCATCTCGGAAAGGGAAAACAATATACGTACAAACCTCTCCTGTAAAGATTACTATGGGGAAGAAAATGAGCCCCCCGCCATATTAATTAGAGTCATATATAAATAAATATGAATAAACATTGTTAGAGGCATCCGATTAATTGACCCTCACCAAAGAACGTATAAATAAGAAAGCGTACAAACAACACCCACAAATTGGTGACTCCGTCAGCAAGGAACAGCACTAGGGCCAAGCGACAGTATCAGCAACCATGCCAGACAACGATTTAGCGGATAACCTTCACGTCAACAAAGTGGCCGTCCGAGCCCCACCATTTTGGCCAGACGAGCCTGAACTATGGTTTGTACAGCTAGAAAGCCAATTCGTTTTAGCTGGAATTATTCAAGATGGGACGAAGTACGCCCACGTACTCTCCCAGATTGATAATAAATTTGCACGAGAGATAAAAGACGTAATTACGAATCCACCGGCAGCAGACAAATATCAGGCCATCAAGACAGCATTGATCCAGCGGCTGTCATCATCACAAGAGCAGCGCATCCGCAAACTCTTGGAACACGAGGAGCTTGGGGATAGGAAGCCTTCGCAATTCCTCCGACATCTCCAGAGCCTAGCGAGAGCAAATATCCCGGAACCATTACTTCGTACTTTGTGGCTTGGCCGGTTGCCAGCACAAATGCAAGTCATTCTGGCAACAAGAACCCAGGATCGATTAGAAGAAGTGGCCGAGCAAGCCGATCGAATACAGGAAGTTACGTATCGATCTGTGGCGGAAGTCACCCTTCCAATAAGCGACCAATCACGGATGGAACAACAGATACGCCAACTTACCAACCAAATAGCAGAGATGAGCCGGCGGTTAGACAGGAAATACCATCCTCAGCGGCGTGCCAGGAGCAAGTCCCAGGAGAGAAGGAAGCAAGGAGGACCATGCTTCTACCATCGCCGATTTGGAAAAAAAAGGCGAAGAAATGCGAGCAGCCCTGCAATTTCCATTCGACAAACAAAGAGGGAAGTCATTGATGGCGGCCAGTGACTGCACCTGAACTCCACGCCGCCTGTTTGTCATATGCCGGGATACAAAGGAACAATTTTTAATAGATACTGGTTCAGACGTCAGCGTATATCTACGCTCCGCCACAAAGAGAAAACGGCAACCTTCAACATACTCCTTATATGCAACAAACGGGTCGGTAATACCTACCTATGGATGGATAACATTGAAACCAAAACTAGGACTCAAACGCGCTTTTCCATGGCGATTCGTCATCGCGGACGTTTCGCAACCTATTATTGGGGCCGACTTCCTAGCTTATTTTCATCTTCTACCTGATCTCCATACTAAAAAATTAATTGATGGAAAAACAGGTTTAAAAACGCCCGGCAGGGTTGGACAAGGAACGATACCCTCGGTCAAAGTACTCAAAGAAGAAAACGAGTATCATAGACTCTTAGCAGAATACCCGGGAATCACTCGCCTAAATGCAGCGACAGTAAGAGGGAAACACTCGACAGGTCACTTCATTAAAACAACGGAAACCACCGGAAGCATGCCGTCCTAGGAGACTCGCCCCGGATCGTTTGAAAGCAGCCAGAGCGGAATTCGACCTCTTATTAAAAGAGGGAATAGTCCGTCCTTCAAAGAGTCCTTGGACATCACCGCTACACATGGTTCCAAAGAAAGGAGATACATAGCGCCCATGCGGGGATTACAGACGATTAAATGCAAGAACGGTGCCAGATCGTTACCCTATTCCACATATTGAAGATTTCTCGCAGACCCTAGCAGGAAAAAAAATCTTCTCTACACTAGATTTGGTAAGAGCATATAACCAGATACCAATGAACTCCGCAGATGTTCCAAAAACAGCAGTTACCACTCCATTTGGGCTATTCGAATTCTTATACATGCCTTTTGGGCTACGAAATGCAGCACAAACATTCCAGCGATTCATAAACGAAGTCTTGCATGAGCTAGACTTTTGCTACGCATATATCGATGATATACTGGTAGCATCTACTACAGAGCAAGAGCATAAGAAACATCTACGAACACTCTTCGAACGACTACAAGAGTATGGAATACTTGTCAGCCCAGTCAAATGCGTCTTCGGAGAACGACAGATCCGGTTTCTAGGTTATCTGGTATCGGAAAACGGAACAGAGCCTCCACCCGAACGGGTGAAGGCTATTAAGGAATTCCCAAGACCAGAGACAATTAGGTAGCTACGACAATTCTTGAGGACCCTCAACTTTTATCGACGATTCATACTAGGAGCAGCACAAGATCAGATTACGCTAAACAACCTCTTAAGGGGTCCCAAGGTAAAAAAGAATACCCCCATCAAGTGGACAATTGAATACAACGAAGCATTCCAGAGGTGTAAAAATAGCCTAGTAAAAGCTACTTTATTAGCACATCCGGATCCCTCGGCAGAAATCGCAGTAACCACAGATGCTTCGGATTCCGCAATAGGAGCCGTAATACAGCAGCGCATCGATACGGAATGGTAACCATTAGCATTTTACAGTAAGAAGCTACATCTGGCACAAACAAAGTACAGCCCCTATGACAGAGAGTTACTGGCAATCTATGCAGCAGTAAAATTCTACCGACATATGTTGGAGAGCAGAGTGTTCACTATTTACACGGACCATAAACCCATTACATTCGCATTCCAACAGGATTTCTTGCATAGTTCACCGAGACAAGCGCGACATTTGGCTTTCATTGGACAATTTACCACGGACATCCAACACATTTCCGGAAAAGATAACATCGTCGCTGACGCCTTATCAAGGGTGGAAAGCATCCAGACAGCAGCGGACTTAGAGATGCTTGCAAAGTTACAGGAGGAAGACGAGGAGCTTCAGGGAATACAAAGAGAACAAACCGCTCTCAAATTAAAGAATCTACCTATCCCAGGATCCAAGCATAAAATCCTCTGTGACACAACTACTCCATTGGCTCGCCCTTTTGTAACCAAACCATTCTGACAACAAATTTTCCAGTCCTTACATGGGTTAGCAGATCCAGGGGTTAGAGCTACAACGAAGCTAATTACGCAACGTTACGTGTGGCCAGGCATCCAAAACGATTGCAGAAAATGGGCACAGGCATGTATCCTCTGTCAAAAATCAAAGGTACAGCGCCATATCCATTCACCAACAGGGAACTTCGCAGTACCAACACGAAGATTCGAGCATATACACGTCGACATCGTGGGACCTTTACCAACCTCTAGAGAGTATCGGTATTGCCTAACTATTGTAGACCGATACACAAGATGGCCGGAAGCAATACCGATACCAGATATTACCGCAGAGACTGTCGCACGATACCTCTTTCCTAGCTGAATGGCAAGATTCGGAATACCAGTGAGAATTACTACGGACCAAGGAAGACAATTTGAAGCAGATCTATTCCGATGGTTAACACAACTCACAGGCACCATACACTGGCGCACGACGGCGTACCACCCAGCAGCAAACGGCATGGTGGACGATTCCATCGCCAATTGAAAGCAGCAATTACCTGCCACAGGATAGAAGCGTGGGTAGACACCTTACCAATAGTGTTAATGGGCATCAGAGCCGCATTCAAGGAAGATGTAAAAACCACCTCAGCAGAAATGGTGTATGGAGAAACATTACACCTACCTGAAGAATTTTTGCAAGAGTATCCAGCAGCAACAAATCAAGAAACACACAACTTCACTCAAGGACTCCGGAAAAACATGAAGAAGATGAGACCGCAACCAATAAAACGCCACGGTAAACCCGCATTCTTTGAACATAAAAACTTAGAAGAAACCGCTTTTGTAAGACACGCCTTTGTAAGACAGGATGCTCCATCCAGAGTATTGCAACCTGCATATAACGGACCTTATGAAGTAAAAAAAAAACTTCGAAATTTTACAAACTCAAAATCAATGGGAAAACGGTAAACATCTCCATAGATAGGTTAAAACCAGCATACATCATGCCGGATTCACAAGCAATCCCAGAAACAAGAGCGACAAATCAGGAGCCAAAGAAACCAAAGGAAACAGCAAAAGCAGGAGAGGAAACAAGAACCAGAAGCGGGAGGATAACCCGTCCTCCGGTCCGTTTCACATTACCAACTCCGAAACAACGAAGGGGGTGATGTGGCGGACGAAGTCCACACATTAAAAAAGCACAGAGCGATTTATTCCGGTCGAACATACCGAGTGGCGCAAACCATACGCCCAGCAGATGGACCGCGGTAGTGCGCCGCGCCGCCGCCTAGCGGCAGCGCAAACGGACAGCGGCACTCGCAGTAAAGTTACAGCAACGTAGCCTATATAAAGAGACACAGCGGGTGGCACAACACGTTCGCCCATGTGTTCTATAGCGACATTGAGTCCTCCAAGGAGTCTAAGACTCCGTCGCACAGAACAGCTAAGGTCTCGGACCGACAAAAAACCCTTCCAGAACGTGGGAACGACGCCATCCTGTCGAGGACAGGCGACACTCCTCCAAAGGAGGAAAACGGGCATTCCCGCACTCCTGGAAATAACCACCAGGATAAAAAGGAGCCCGCAGCTCCAAGGAGTAAGGCTCAACGGCGGCACCACCGATGAAAGAAGCCAACGGTGGCTTCCCCTGATCCTCGAGGACCTTATTTGGCCCGGAGCAGGACTCGATCCCGAGGCCACCAGCCAAGCAGAAGACACGAGCTTCGCTACCAACACCGGAGAAACCGGGACCGGCGAAGTTAGCAGCTTCAACGCCTAGTACGCTACTCCAGGAGATCGCAAGGTCTCCGCGGCCGTTGACGCCGATACCCCGGTCGCCATCACCAACCGTGCCCCTGGAAATTTACTTCCAGCAGCCAAGGTCTCAGGCACCTTGCAGAGCACCACGTGCGGAGATCTGTTTGCGGCCGTGGAAGTTGCAGAATCTTTCTATATCCACGCAACCGTGTACCCAGGTCACCCCTGAAGTATCTCATGACGTGGGACGTAAGAGCGCGACGACCAGAAAGACCCGCTCCCGGAAGAAGTAGAGGAACGCAAACATCATCTCGGAAAGGGAAAACAATATACGTACAAACCTCTCCTGTAAAGATTACTATGGGGAAGAAAATGAGCCCCCCGCCATAGTTTGCGGTCTACTTCAATGAGTTTGCGTATGTACAGGGTGTTTGATAGCTGATCATGCAGACGAAAGTTGGAGATAGATTGGGTGTAGCCGAGAAGAAAAGTCATATACCATAATGTCAAATTGGAAATAGTTACCGAGTTATTAATTAAAACATGTCAGCCAACGAGCGCGTAGAGAGCGGAGGGCGGCCGCAGTAAGCACGTAGACATTTGATACAGGCGGAGTCAGCGAGTTGCGGTGTAGGCAAGTGCGCGCGGCGAGGGGCAACGTAAGCGACAAGAGGCGACAAGAGGCGACCGCGCGCGACGAGGAGCGAGCGAGATTTTTATTCATAGCTTTTTCCTTATAGCTCGCTCGCTCCTCGTCGTTTGCGCTCGCTCGATCCTCGTCGCGCTCGCTCGCCTCTTGTCGCTTGCGCTCGCTCGCTCCTCGTCGCGCGCGGTCACCTCTTGTCGCTTACGTTGCCTCTCGCTGCGCGCACTTGCCTACACCGCAACTCGCTGACTCCGCCTGTATCAAATGTCTACGTGCTTACTGCGGCCGCCCTCCGCTCTCTACGCGCTCGTTGGCTCACATGTTTTAATTAATAACTCGGTAACTATTGCCAATTTGACATTATGGTACATGACTTTTCTTCTCGGCTACCCAATCTATCTCCAACTTTCGTCTGCATGATCAGCTATCAAACACCCTGTATACAGAGTGTCTTATAACAAATCTGGCAGAGCTCGTGGAGACATAGAGCGGGTTAAGACAAATATAAAAGTCCTATACCGTTTTGTGAGATTCGCAATAATTATCGAGTTATTAATGACAGAAATCTGAGGAATGAGCGCGCGCCGAGACGTTATGGGAGGAGCATCTAGCCGCTCAGGCTAGAGAGCACTGCCCAGCAGTGATGCATATTAGGGACCTCAGCTGCCCCAGTCGACAAAGGAACTGTTGCCGGCGCGCAGCGAGAGGTAGGACAACGTGCCAATGTTTATGTCCTTACTTCGCCGCTCCTACATCCCGCCATACCGCGTCTAAGCTCGCGCCGATATGGCCGTTGAATATTCGCGATTACAATTACGAGATTATTTTATGAGGTATCACAGATAGCTCATATTGAATTGTAAATTGTTCAAAATTGTAAAAAGTTCAAGGTTCAAAAGTTCTTCGATCAAGGAAAACATCGAAAAGAAAAAAGCGATAGAGAGCGGTGAGATCTACAGAGATTCTCATTGTTTTCTATCGCAATCTATCGTTTTGCTGCATCGGATCCGAAAGAAATGATATCGCGTAAAGATAGAGTACGATGAACACTTTTCATCGTATTCTATTGTACTCTATCGTTAGGAGAATATTTAATTATCAGAGTATGATAGAATTCGCGTAGAGACTCATCGTGTCCTAGGTTAGGTTTTATTCAAGTCTGCACGGAAAATATGTTTGGTTGAGTGAACCAATTTTCTGACGAAATGAGAGAGAGAAAGAGAGAACGATTAAAAAATTTTGATTGAGAATAGCACAATTTTGTTTAAGTTAACCATAAACCTTGATGAATTAGATTGAGCGTTAATATTTTCAGTTAATATTTCTCTGTATCGTTCATATTTCATTTGCAAGCTGTATCATGGACCAAACATTTTTACCATGTATCACGCATAAATTGTTGCCTTATGTCGTAATTCTTGTCAATGGTATATTAACGACAGAAGAAACTGAAAGTTCTGTATCAATTGCGAAAAGAGGACCATCGTTGTCAATGGTGCACCAACGATACTCGGCATAAAATTGATTCCTTGGTATAATCGCGATACAACGCTACAAATCCGAGTGTGTTATTTTGACATGCATAAATGTATGATTGATTGACGCTTTCTTTACACGTTTCTTGTCGTCAAAAAATTGGTTCATTCAACCAAACATATTTTCCGTGTAGACTTGAATAAAACGATAGGACACGATGAGTCTCTACGCGAATTCTATCATACTCTGATAATTAAATATTCTCCTAACGACAGAGTACAATAGAATACGATGAAAAGTGTTCATCGTACTCTATCTTTACGCGATATCATTTCTTTCGGATCCGATGCAGCAAAACGATAGATTGCGATAGAAAACAATGAGAATCTCTGTAGATCTCACCGCTCTCTATCGCTTTTTTCTTTTCGATGTTTTCCTTGATCGAAGAACTTTTGAACCTTGAACTTTTTACAATTTTGAACAATTTACAATTCAATATGAGCTATCTGTGATACCTCATAAAATAATCTCGTAATTGTAATCGCGAATATTCAACGGCCATATCGGCGCGAGCTTAGACGCGGTATGGCGGGATGTAGGAGCGGCGAAGTAAGGACATAAACATTGGCACGTTGTCCTACCTCTCGCTGCGCGCCGGCAACAGTTCCTTTGTCGACTGGGCCAGCTGAGGTCCCTAATATGCATCACTGCTGGGCAGTGCCCTCTAGCCTGAGCGGCTAGATGCTCCTCCCATAACGTCTCGGCGCGCGCTCATTCCTCAGATTTTTATCATTAATAACTTGATAATTATTGCGAATTTCACAAAACGGTATGGTACTTTTATATTTCTCTTAACCCGCTCTATGTCTCCACGAGCTCTGCCAGATTTGTTATAAGACACCCTGTATATATATATGATTATTGTATACTTAACTTAATATTTTTAGAAATCTCAAATTCAAATTATTTTCTTTTTTAAGATATATATTATGTACATAATGTATACGTAACATAAGTTTTTATAATATATGTACATAAACTTTTAAAAGTAAAAATTATATCGTTATAAAAATTATAATGCAAGTAGTGCAGGTAATACGCGAATTAGGTGAAGATAATTTACAAGTATAAATTAATGACATTTACATATTAATGGTGTATATACGTGACGTATATACGTGTATATACAATTTTTACAAGTAAAATTTATATAAAACTTACCTTTTTAAACAAAAAGGTAAAAAAAAGGCGCCAAGTACAAGCGCAATACGTATTGTGTTATTTTTAGAAATTTTAAACTCAAATTATTTTTTTAAGGCATATATGTGTACATAACATAAGTTTTTACAAGTAAAACTTATAACTATAATAAAACTCTACAACACTATTCTACTGTACAAAAGAAGTGATATATTAGAACAGTAGCGCCAATTGAGAAACCTAACATATATATATGATTATTGTATACTTAATATTTTTAGAAATCTCAAATTCTAATTATTTCCTTTTTTAAGATATATATTACATAATATAAGTTTTTACAAATAAAACTTATCAAATTATTTTTCTTTCAAGATATATATGTACATAAGCATTTAAAAGTAAAAATTATATAGTATTATAAAAATGTAACACGTTTATTAATAGTGTCCAATATTTAAAAAAGAATATCTTTTTAAAGGTTATTGTTATTCAAGAAAAACCTAGCTACAAAAAATGTCTATGGCATAAATTTTTACAAGTAAAATTTATCATTATTTATTAGAACACTGAGTTATATGGTTATTTTACTTGTTATTGTAACAAATTAATTATTATAACAATGCAATAAAAAATATTTAATACAAATAATCTTGGCGCGGCTGCACCAAAAACTATATCGGACTAAAATAATACATACATGACAGCATTTTTATTATAATAAAATATACTTATAAATTCCCTCTATACATATACGGTGTAATGTTCTATTTAAGTTTATATAGTATTATATTAAATTATAAACCTTCACTATAGAATATAGATATCGAATGTGAATATATTCTACATATTTTGATATTTTTTATTCAAAGATGTTATTCTTATTATAATCGACGAAATGTCAATGATATCTAATTTGACTTTTATGTACATACATCTTCGATATAGTTTTTGGTGCAGCCGCGCCAAGATTATTTGTATTAAATATTTTTTATTGCATTGTTATAATTAATTTGTTAGAATAACAAGTAAAATAACCATATAACTCAGTGTTCTAATAAATAATGATAAATTTTACTTGTAAAAATTTATGCCATAGACATTTTTTGTAGCTAGGTTTTTCTTGAATAACAATAACCTTTAAAAAGATATTCTTTTTTAAATATTGGACACTATTAATAAACGTGTTACATTTTTATAATACTATATAATTTTTACTTTTAAATGCTTATGTACATATATATCTTGAAAGAAAAATAATTTGATAAGTTTTATTTGTAAAAACTTATATTATGTAATATATATCTTAAAAAAGGAAATAATTAGAATTTGAGATTTCTAAAAATATTAAGTATACAATAATCATATATATATGTTAGGTTTCTCAATTGGCGCTACTGTTCTAATATATCACTTCTTTTGTACAGTAGAATAGTGTTGTAGAGTTTTATTATAGTTATAAGTTTTACTTGTAAAAACTTATGTTATGTACACATATATGCCTTAAAAAAATAATTTGAGTTTAAAATTTCTAAAAATAACACAATACGTATTGCGCTTGTACTTGGCGCCTTTTTTTTACCTTTTTGTTTAAAAAGGTAAGTTTTATATAAATTTTACTTGTAAAAATTGTATATACACGTATATACGTCACGTATATACACCATTAATATGTAAATGTCATTAATTTATACTTGTAAATTATCTTCACCTAATTCGCGTATTACCTGCACTACTTGCATTATAATTTTTATAACGATATAATTTTTACTTTTAAAAGTTTATGTACATATATTATAAAAACTTATGTTACGTATATATTATTTGAGAAACTACGTGGTACTAGTTGCCAAAATTGTACCATTTGTAGAGGTCTTGAAAAAAACAAATCTGCAAAAGATATTGTCGTACAAAAAATTATAGAATGTTACAAACAAATCAAGAATAATTTCCGATTAATCTTTATTCCATTTTTATTAAGTATTAGATGGTAAACTTAATTTCTGCCGTTTTTTCATCTCCAAAATTGATTTGTTTCGAAGGAAAGATGAATGAACCTTAATCAAAATAATTTCCTCCATTTTCTATAATTTTTTCATCTCTCCGGCAACAGGGCAATTCTACGACGGGAGAACGCGGTGTCTTTCGCGGTGATCTATTCATCCAACTATTTTTGGACTTTTTTGTAACTGGAGAAGTGTGTCCGTAAGTGCATATTGTATCGATCGGAATAGATGGTAATCCGACGGTGCCAAATCTGGAAAGTATGCTGGATGCGGGAAGATTTGCCATTCAAGCTCTAGAAGTATGTGCTTCACGCTTTTTGCAATGCGTCGAGCGTTATAATGCAAAAGAATGACTTTGCGTCAGTTGTTAGCTACGGATGATCCTTTTTGCATCAACTCAATCGGCATAATTACTGTTAGTAGCAATCAGTTGTAATAATTTAATTTGAACGCAACAGCTCGTATTGTAGCACATCCTCTTGGTCCCACCAAATGCAGAGCACGGTCTTATGCCCGTGAATATTCCTCTTCGGCGTTGAAGTGGATGGTTGGCCGGGATCCACTCATGATTTCCTCCACTTAGGATTGTCAAAATAAATCCATTTTTCGCTAGTCACAATACGCCATAACAAACTCTTTTTTCTTTGTCTGGCAAGCAAAGCAGTCGCGATAGACAAACAATTCAAAATAACATTTTCTGACAACTCATGTAGTAACGATATCTCTTCCTTATAAATTTTTCCCATAATATATAAGCATTTTAAGATGGTGATTGGAGTAATATTTACGCTTTCGACAACTCTAAAAGCGTTTGAGCTGGATTCTTATCTAGCAATTCTTGCAGCTCAATATCTTCAAATTTCTTCGGTTGTCCGAGACGTTCTTTGTCTCTCACGTCAAAATCACCGAAAGCGTTCAAACCAAACTCTATGTTCTTTCCAATGAAGTTTCATCACCATACACTTCGGACAATAAGCGTTTCGGTTGTGGTTTTCTTGAGTAGTGAAGAAGCACATGTCGGAAAAATAACTTATCGCAATCCGTTTTCAATCAATTGGAAAATCTCTTTGGCATCAAGAACCTGAACTGAATTACTTTCAGCAATATCTAAACTACAACAAACATGCGACTTCACCATCGAAACTCGCCAGCGTTAAAGCCGACATCCTCTAGTAACGAGCGGCAAGAATTAAGTTTACCACCTAATATTATAAAATTATAAAAAGATTAAAAACTGTAAATAAAACGAAATATGCAAGTTATAAAAAAAATAAAAACATGTCCAATATAGGTAACCTTTCCCTGTAATATACAGGCCGCTAAATTTCAAACGTAACAGGTAAAAAATCTCGAAAACTATGAAAGATATTAAAAAAAGTTAAAACACGTGTTCCATGATTTCGAAGGGGAAAGGGAATGGCATTATCAGTTTTTATTTGGAGGGCATTTTCAAGGTCAGTTGAAAGTCAATTTAATTTTTTTAAATAGAAAGCCCAATTTTTATTACATCTTCTTTTTCTACTAATTAATTTTAACAACTTTGGTCTGAAACATTTTTTTATTTGTCTAATATTTTTTTAAACATTTAAGGAAAAATTGGTAACTTTTTCAACATTTAACTTACGATATCTCGCTAATTATTCGTCGAAAGAAAAAATTGTATTAGACTTTTTTTACTTTATTTATTATCAAGAATATATTACTATAATAGTGCCCTAACTTTTGTTAACTTATTAACCTTTGGAAATTTCAAAATTATTAAATTAACAAAAATTAGGACACTATTATAGTAATATATTCTTGATAGTAAATAAAGCAAAAAAGTCTAATACTATCTTTTCTTTCGATGAATAGTTAGCGAGATATCGTAAGTTAAATGTTGAAAAAGTTACCAATTTTTCCTTAAATATTTAAAAAAATATTAGACAAATAAAAAAATGTTTCAGACCAAAGTTGTTAAAATTAATTAATAGAAAAAGATATAATAAAAAATTGGGCTTTCTATTTTAAAAAATTAAATTGACTTTCAACTGACCTTGAAAATGCTCTCCAAATAAAAACTGATAATGCCATTCTCTTTCCCCTTCGAAATCATGGAACACGTGTTTTAGCTTTTTTTAATATCTTTCATAGTTTTCGAGATTTTTTACCTGTTACGTTTGAAATTTAGCATCCTGTATATCTATTAAAAAAATATTTTCATTAAGATAAAAGATTTAGTTTATGTTTTTCTTAATATTTTCTATGTATCTTTTTTAGATGTACTTGTACTTAAATGTACTACTTTCATGTACACTGGGGAGCACTGTATCGTGCCGCATCAAGGGAAGTACTTCTCCTCCAGCGGTCCCCACCTACTATGCACTTTCTCTGCGCTTCCTTCCCTAGCGATCGGATCTTGGATCGCTAGAGAAGGAAGCGCGGAGAAAGTGCGCAGTAGATAGGAACCGCCGGAGGAGAAGTACTTCCCCTGACGGGGCACGATACGATGCTCCCCAGAGTACTTTGAGAAGAAATATCAGCTAGTATAATGAGAAATAGAGTAATCCAATAAGCAGCGAATGGCGTATAACATAAAATCGCGTTTTTCATGATCAGCCAATACTCACGGTTGTTGAGAGATTTTAAGAAATAAAACATTTTTGTTACAAGATAGAAACTATCTTTCTTTAAACATGCTTACAAAGTCTATTTTACTGCTACTCGTGAGAACTCATTCACTCATATATTATTTAATTCTATAATAACTATTGCGAAGTTTACAAAACAACAAAGAATTTTTCCGTTTTATCTGATCCGTTCTATGTATATTAAATTTTGTTTTTAATTGACAGACATTCTGTACATATACATTATAGTTATACATATTATGGTTATACCTTTGACTGGTGAATTATCATGATCTCTCTTTCTCAAGATACTTGGCCTAGGAGATGCGTTCGGTTTACTATGTGGTTCCTCATATCCTGGTTCAACTAATAACCTTACTGGTTGTACTGGGGTCTGTCGATATGGTGAATGATAGCCTAAAAAGAAAAATGTCTATTGATCTGCTCATCATCATTTCTAAATTATGTGTATTATAAGTATTATTAGAATTGGATAAAGAGATAAGTTGCTTTAATTTATTTAAATACGAATTTGATGCAATTTATTTCAAACACATATACAGGGTGATTCAAAACAATTTGCTGTCCTTGAAATAACATGTTTTTGAACGAATTCTAAAACGATTTTTCCTCATGCATAATGTTATCCAAAGTTTAGTTTTTAAATTATAAAAATAAATAATTTGCTTATCATGCGTCGAGTACAAGAGGTAAATACGGATGGCACAACTCATCATCAGACGCAGGCGTTTACGTTGAGCGCCTAATGTGTGCTTATTAATACACATAATAACATTGCATACATCATTTTTATAATTTCCGTCAGATTGCAACCGACAGCGAGAATATTAATCTCTGTTCTCTTTAACCCTTTGTACTCGGAGCCATATTGCACGTTACCTACCAATAGCTCGGTGGAACTTTTGTAGGAAAATGTACAAACAGGAATCGCGTCATATTAAATAGTATAGTTCCGAAACCGAATAATTTATTGTAATGATATTTGATTTATATCAATCTTTAGACATTGACGAACATATTTATAACAAAAAAAAAATCAAAATGTTATATCTTATATTTTCTAACGTGTGGAAACGTCTGAAACAGTCACCGATATACATTGCAGGTTCCTTGATACATGTACGAAATGTACTCACACACTTATCTTTTTTATACTAATGCTCGCTTTCTTCATGTGTTGGCATCAGAAAAGTGTTGATACTACTGTGAATGCATTTCACACGTTCTCCTTCTACATAACACCGGGTGATATTTGTTTACATATATCTCAGTATTCAAGGTGAGTGGTTATAAGTTTACAACCTAAAGTGTGAAGGTAGATTGGGTTAAGACAAACATAAAAGTCCCATACCGTTTTGCGAGATTCGCAATAATTATCGAGTTATTAATGACAGAAATCTGAGAAGTGGGAGCGTGCCGACATAGATGATTGGAGACAGTGGTATAAATAAAATTTGGAGGTGTTACCGGATGGTCGAAGGCCCCCCCATGCCTTGGGTTTTTTGCAGTATTATAAGTAAAAAAAAATTAGGTAAATTGTTTATTTTGCCATTTTGTTCATATACAAATAATAAATAAAATTTAACTATTCAATAAAATAATAATAATAATAAAAACTTTTTTATTTCTTTTTGAAATATATAAATATATGTACAAAGAAAGAACATTTCATATACACAAAAAGACCACTAAGCCTGTGTGTGGGAAAATTTCTTACACGAGATCAATTTTTGAACAATTGAGGCACATTACGCATTAAGGAATATTAAGCAATTAGAATATTAATAATACCACTACTAATACTAATAATAATACAAACTTAATTATAATAAACTCAGAAAACAAACAGCTTAAGATAAAGCAAAACAAAATTAAGAACAAAAAAAAAAAAATTTACAAACAACAAAATATCATAAGCAGTAAAACTAGATAAAAGGAACTAGTTGTTTAAGATTAAAATTATCACAAAAAAAGGGATTTAATAGTATTTAGTTTTTTTTTACAGAATTACATGTTTTTAAGTGCTTTTCAGTTTGACTTAAAAAGGTAGTTGTTAAAAAACTCATGTGTAATTCTAAAAACTATTTTAACAATTTTAACAATTCTAAAAACTATTTTAACAAAATAATTAGGTCTTCTTTAGCACCCTTCTATTCTTTTTTAACATAAACAATTTTGTAACCTTATTTAATAGCGAGTCTGTGACTCGATTCTTTTCTATAAATATAATAGATATTTCTGACAGGCGTGATTGTCCCATAGTACTACGTAGGTAATTTTTGGCGTGTGGACGACCATGTAGTCCGGAAGTTAATACAGCAACAACCAATCAATCAACAGAGTCCATCACGTCATGTCGAATCACTTGAAAAAATCCCCTCCCCACCAATTTTTTTAAGTAAGTTGGTAGTCGAATAACGGAATAATAATATGTATAAATTTATTAATATTCTTTCTCAATTTTATTTTCTATTTTTCTCGTTTGTATTGTCAAAGTTTACTTTCTAGTTTGGGAATGCTCGCGTAATCAAATATTTGATCTTCAAACGTTAAAACACTTCATTTTAATTTAATTATAATTTAATTTTATAAAACTTTATATATGATTCTGTATAATTAATTTAATATGATAATTAAACACTTCATTTGCTATTACGATCGCATTAATCTTTGCTACTTGGCGATCATATTAATCCATTCATGTCAGACAACATTGCTGTCAATGTTATCAATGTATTGCATTTTGCTGTGCAATCATATATATTTGTGTATGAGAGAAACGTATGTCGGCCTCGCAGATCCCTGTTGCATTCGATATGATCATTAATGAAAACTATAAAAATAATATGTTATTACGTGTATTGATAAACTTATCGGATTAGGCACTCAACGTAAATGCTTGCATTTGATGGTGAGTTGCATCATACCTGCCTATCTCCTGTATTCGACCCGTAATAAGTAAACTATTTATCTTCATAAACTCGAAAACTAAACTTCATATAACATTTTGCATAAGTAAAAATCATTTTAGAATTCGTTCAAGAACGAATTCTGTCATTCCATGAGAGCAAGTTGTTCTGAATCATCCTGTATAATGATACAATTACAGATAATCTTCTGAAAGATAAAAATATAAAGATTTACTTTAACAATTTTCTGACGAAATATATGATTTTGTTACTTATACATTAAAAAATACAGAAGATGAAGTAAAAAATAGGTTAATTTTGTTCAATATTGTATAACGAAAGATTAAATGTTTATTATTAGACATTTAAAGTATAGTACGATACGTATGACATGTCTACAAATATGTCATTAGTATTTTGGATTTTTATTAACTTTCGACACCCCAAAATAATTTATATCTTTGAAAAATATTTTTGATATTATGTTCATTACTGTATGTACAATTTAGAAAATGTTCCTGCATAAATATGTTGATTTAAGAATAAAAAATAATAAATGAATTTAGAATAAAGAAATAATAAAAATAAACTAATTGTCGACAAGATTGTAAATCTTAACATATGGAATAATTTATATAACTTAATAACTTTCTTTTCTTTCTATATACTCAAATAAGAAATATATTTTTCATCATTGTCCTATATTTTTATTATAGAATAAAGATGAAATACATAAATTGTTACATAAGTAAATACTTCTATAATTAATAAAACATTATAAATACACTTTATAATGGTTTAGTAATTTAAAGAATGTATCACATATGAATGTATACATCTTTTCTAAGTGGATTATAATCTGAGCATACAAATTTCAATCTAATTATTTCTCTCCCTTCTCCTTCCTCTCTCCTCTTTGTGTCAAATAATTTTTATTATAAAAAATATTATAAACTGTATACAGGGTGTCCCGTTTAACCTGACAAATCGTAATATCTGGAAAACTACATGTCGGATAAAAAAAAGTGGGTAATCAAATTTGTTCGTTTCGAAGGGGGACATCCAATGATATCAAACTCAACCCCCCACCCCACTCCCGGGGGGTGGGGGTGGGGGGCAACTTTGAAATCTTAAATGGGAACCCCCATTTTTTATTGCAGATTCGGATTTTATGCCACAAAATACGTAAGTTTCGTCCGAAACTTTTTTTTTTGATTCGTGATAGATGGCGCTGTAATCGCAAAAAATTCGATTTTCTGCAATTCTCCAGAAATGATCATTGGATTGAAAAATAAAGAAATAACTGTTCAATATTTTTAAAAATATTTTTCAAAAACATAATAACAGTTATTCCCCCCATCCCCTCGGGGTAAGGTGGGTGGTAACGTTCAAATCTCAAATGAGAACCCACATTTTTCATTGCAGAATTAGATTTTCATTGCAGACCTAAAACAAGAACCCCGATGGTAAAAGGCGAGGGGACTCACCTAAAACAAGCACCCCGATGGTGAGATACGAGGGAACTCACCTAAAACAAGCACCCCGATGGTGAGAGGCGAGGGGACTCACCTAAAACAAGCATCCCAATGGTGAGAGGCGAGGGGACTCACCTAAAACAAGCACCCCGAAGGGAACAGAAAGCTACTACGTCCTTGTCGTTGTTCCTGGGTAACGCTAAAAGTAGTTTCTCAGAAAAATTCAACGCTATCTATCATGAATGAAAAAAATTGTTTCCATAAAAACTTCACGTAAAATCTAATTCTGCAGTGAAAAATGTGGGTTCTCATTTGAGATTTGAACGTTACCACCCACCCTACCCCGAGGGGATGGGGGAGAATAACTGTTATTCTTTTTTAAAAACATTTTTAAAAATATTGAATAGGTATTTCTTTATTTTTCAATCCAATGATCATTTCTGGACAATTGCAGAAAATCTAATTTTTTGCGATTACAGTGCCATCTATCACGAATAAAAAAAAAGTTTCGGACGAAACTTACGTATTTTGTGGCGTAGAATCCGAATCTGGAGTAAAAAATAGGAGTTCTCATTTAAGATTTCAAAGTTGCCCCCCACCCCCACCCCCCGGAAGTGGAGTGGGAGGTCGAATTTGATACCATTGGATGTCCCCCTTCGAGACGAACAAATTTCATTACCCACTTTTTTTGATCCGACATGTAGTTTTCCAGATATTACGATTTGTCAGGTTAAATGGGACACCCTGTATAGACAAGAGCGCTTATTCGTTAAATTTAACACGCTCTCCTGCAAAAACTATTTGCCGGACACAATTTTGCTAAAGGAAAAAGTTGTTCGTTTTAGCATAAAGTATCATGTCCTGTACTCCGAATGCGGGAATTTCGGATCACCCTGTATACAGGGTGTCTCATTTTATTTTTGACAGTCAAATATCTCGAGAAATATGAAAGATATGGGAAAATATTTCAGACAAAAGCTGTATGGTTTCAAGGGGGATATAAAATAACTATAACTTTGTTATAACTATAAGTTTGTTTACAGATGGCGTCATTTTTGAAATATTCACTAATCATTACTTTTCTTACACGGAAACCCCAATTTTTTATTATATCGTTGAACTTTTGTCTGAAACATTTTTTATTTACTAAATATTTTTTAAGATATTTCAGGAAAACTTGGTAATTTTTTCAATATTTAATTTACTATATCTTGCTGTTTAACGGAAGAAAAAATGGTACTAGACTTCTTTATTCTATTTGGTCTTAAGAATATATTATTACAATAGTGCCCTAACTTTTATTAACTTATCGACTTTTGGAAATTTCAAAATCATCAAATTAATAAAAGTCAGGGCGCTATTATACCAATATATTCTTGAGACCGAGTAGAGTAAAAAAGTCTAATACCATTTCTTCTTCCAACAAACAGTTAGCGAGATATCGTAAGTTAAATATTGAAAAAGTAACCAAGTTTTCCTGAAATATCTCAAAAAATATTAAGCAAATAAAAAAATATTTCAGACAAAAATTGTTCAAATTAATTGATAAAAAAGGATAACATAATAAGAAACTCGGGTTTCCATTTAAGAAAAGTGATAATCAGTAGATATTTTAAAAGTGACGCCATCTGTAAACAAACTGATATTCAGGGTGATTCAAAACAACCTTCCATTATTAAAAGTATAAAATCCTGATAAAATTCTAAAACAACTTTTCCTCTTGCAAAATTTTAGCAAAAGCTTAGATTTTAAATTATTAACAAAAATAGTAGACCTATTGCGGGTCGGATACGGGAGGTAGACAGGTGCGGCGCAACTCACCGTCAGACGAGGGCGCTAATGCGGAGTACCCGCAGCAATCAACTGATCACACTACACATATTATACACTAGCTATGTTCCAATATTCATTGCCAGCATAAAAATCTATATTTTGTATCTGTAACGTGGTGCAACAGATGTCTTGCTCGGTTGGGGTACAACTCGGCGTATCTTCGAGCAGCAGCGGCGACCTGGCCGTGATAGGCTCCGAGTGTTAATAGCATGTCATAATATTCTTCGTTCGTGTATGCTGCCATATCGTCTTGACAATACCCGCAGGATTATTGATTAACGCATCGATTGTTTCAACGCATTTATACGATCGCCATTGGTCCATCCCCCACCACGCACGACCGCCGCTTCGCATTGGTCGTGCAATGAATACGAGTGAATGAGTGAGAAAGAGACAGAAAGACTCGGAGAGACCGAGAACGTGCTTGCATGTGTGTGCACGTACAATCCTGGCTGTTTTCCAAAATTTTTGCCAGTTATAACAATCACCTAACGTCACAGAAAATAGATTTTTATGCTGGCAATGAATATTGGAACGTAGCTAGTGTATAACATGTGTAGTGTGATCAGCTGATTGCTACGGGTACTCCGCGTTAGCGCCCACGTCTGATGATGAGTTGCGCCGCACCTGTTTACCTCCCGTACCCGACCCGCAATAGGTCTACTATTTTTGTTAATAATTTGAAATCTAAGCTTTTGCCAAAATTTTGCAAGAGGAAAAGTTGTTTCAGAATTTTATCAGGATTTTATACTTTTAATAATCGAAGGTTGTTTTGAATCACCCCGTATATGTCCCCCTTGAAAGCATACAACTTTTGTCTGAAACATTTTTCCATATCTTCCATATTTTCCGAGATATTTGACTGTCAAAAATAAAATGGGAGACCCTGTATATGCATATACAGGATATCACAGACCACCTGCATCAGCCGAATATTTCGAAAACTGAGCGCGATAAACAAAAATGTTTCAAACAAAAGTGGTTTTAAGTAACACGTTACGTAATAATATCAGTATGACTTTGATGAGTTTTGTCAAAGTCACATAAAAATCAACTTGATATTTTTAAACGAAAACCCATATTTTTCACTCCATATTCCATATTCCACTCCATATTCTTATAGCCCTTGTCGAGACATTTCCGAAACACTACCTATTTTGATCTTTTGCACAAACCATTCCTAAGATATGAAGCTTCAATGACATATCGGCATTCGTATCGGCATCGTATTACCTAATGTACACCGCGAGGAGGTTGGTCGGTCAGATTTGTACATCATAGTAGCCCTAAAAAGGGTCAATTTGGTGTGTACATTTGCGTGTTGCGTGTGCGCGTGTGTATATGTGTGTGATATGGCTAGAGTTCCAAGTATTTACAGTGCGGTCAATTTTAAATGTACTTTCGTTAATGTCTAAAAAAATATCTGATAAGGCAAGACAAGAGATTTGAGGAAAAAAACCTGCTGAAGCGATACAAAAACATAGCAGAGTTTTTTCACATCAGATACTATTGTAAAGTAGTATCAGTAGCGGAGTAAAATACGTCACAAGTTTTGATACATAGTCGCACTTTTCATATGGTGGATATTGCGAATACCAAACTTGATCACAGGCCGCACATTCAACCACGTAACGAAATTCTTCTTGATCAGTTATGTCGTATTCAAACGCAGAAGCTTTGGATATGATGTTTATTTTAGGTGAGTGTGGTAGTCAATTTAGAACAGCTGCAAGGTTATGGCGAGAACGATACCTAGATTGCGCTCCTCATTCACATAATATTTTTTTTCACTTATAATTACTGAGCTGAACAAATTACCAATAAAAATTTTTATTCAATCGGAGAGTAGAGGAGAGGAGAGAGAGAGAGAGAGAGAGAGGGGGGGCAGAGAGGGAGAGGGAGAGAGGGGGGAGGGAGAGAGAGGGGGGAGGAAGAGAGAGGGGGAGGGGAGAGGGAGAGGGAAAGAGGGAGAGAGGGGGAGGGAGAGGGGGAGAGGGGGGAGAGAGAGAGAGAGAGAGAGAAGAGTTTAAGATGGTCTTGAATAGAAATGTTAAACGGCGAAATTTTCATTGGTTATGCGGTTACGCGTTACTATGCAGAAAATATGTGTTATGGAATTTCAAACTGTATACATAATATGCCTAATATATCGTATGTTGGAATCGGATATTATCGAACTTATATTACACACCAGGGATCATTTTTAATTTATTATATTTATTTTAAGCTTTAATATGAATAAGCTAAAATGGCGCGCGCGTAGTGGGCCCTTGTAGTGCTCTAGTTTTCTGATGATAGCATATTTAACAGTGACAATTCTATAAATACTTGGGACTGCCGTTATTGAGCACAAGAAAATTTGCATTGGTTCCGAGAAATTGACCATCAGCACGTTTCGAAAGTCAATGTTTGGTGCAGAATTATTAGAAAATCTTATTAAGCCGTTTTTCTTTCAAGAAGACCTAAACGGTGTTCGGTACGCCAATTTCATTCAAAATGATTTTCCGTCTTTACTTAAAAATATTCCTTTACAATTGCGCCTAAACATGTTTTTTCAGAAAGATGGATGCCCAGCGCACACATCTAGAGTTGCTCGTGAACAATTAAATGATATATTTCCAAATAAATGGATAGGCAAATATGGTCCACGTCATTGGCCATCACGATTACCAGACCAGTGTTCTCGATTACTATTTGTAGGGGAAAGTAAAAGATCTGGTATACCGCGAACACCCTACGACAAGAGATATGATTCGTAGAACACGCGATGATGTTCATTCTCCAGATGCTGATGAAATTCTTAATACCACAAATAATTTGGAGAAAAGAATATTTGCTTGTATTGAAGAAAACGGTGGACATTTCGAAGTCCTGACCTAATCTAACCTAGCCATACATCCACATCAACTACACACACGCACACGCACACACACACGCACACGCGCGCGCACACACACGCACACGCGCGCGCACACACACACGCACACGCGCACACACACACACACGCACACACGCGCGCGCACGCGCGCACACACACACACACACACACACACACACAAAATTGGCCCTTTTTAAAGCCACTATGATGTACAAATCCGACCGAGCAATCTCCTCGTGGTGTACATCGGGTAATGCGAATGCCGGTCGTATGTCAACTTTGAAGTTTCATACCTGAGCAGTAGCTTGTGCAAAAGATCAAAGTAGGTAGCATTTTGAAAATGTTTTGACAAAAGCTATAAGAATATGGAGTGAAAAATGAGTTTTCGTTTAAAAATATCAAGTTGATTTTTACATGACTTTGACAAAACTCTTCAAAGTCATACTGATATTGCTACGTAACGCGTTACTTAAAACCTTACAACTTTTGTCTGAAACATTTTTGTCTGCTGCGCTGTTTTCGAGATATTCGGCTGGTACAGGATGTTTAGCTTTAATCGCCGCAGGCAAATGTGTCGAAAAATATAGAAGGTACGGAAAAACGTTTCAGACAAAAGTTGTTTAGTTCGAAGGGGGACATAAGATGGTGTCATTTGTTTGACTTTGAGTGAACGTGCCAAGAACACATGGAGTTACATTTTGTTTTCTTAAATAGAATCCCTTATCTTTCATTACATATTCTTGTAGCCTATCTTGAGAGCTTTCCAAAACACTATAATGAAGCCTTTTTTAAATCACTTTTCGAGTTACGAGGCTTGAAAGTTACAATTCCACCGGCATTAGCATTACCCAAGGTGCCAGTGAAGGCAAGATTCTAATCCGGCCAGTGAAGGCAAGATCTTGATCACCACTGCCCGGCACGGGAGGACACGGTGCAGCACATCCTAGAGGAATGCCAGGCGTGGGATGAGCAGCGCCGTGTCCTCGCCCGGACAGTGGGGTGTAAGGGGGGAGCCTTGTCGCTCCCGCATATACTTAAGGCGATGTACGGGAGCGAGGAGGTGTGGGGAATGGCGGCCTTCTTCTGTCGGGACGTGATGTCCCGCAAGGAGGCCGCCGAGTAGGAACGTCGCCCACCCCGTCGCAGGGCGCGATGGAGGAGGCGGCGTTCCCCAGGGGTGGGGCGCGGGCCCGAAATGGCGCCGGCCGAGGAGCGGCCTCCATTACTTCGGAGGCGCCCTCGACTGCCTCGGGCCCGCCTTCGACGTACCGATGGGGATGGGTGGGAGAGGGGGTAAGCCCTCTCGCCCACTCCGGGCGTCGGTGATGGCAGGGAGAAGGGAAGCGAGGACCAGTTGGGGCCGGGCCTCGCTCCCCTGCCCCCCCTGACCACCCAGTGGGGAAGGGGGAAGTCGGGGCGAGGAGGGAGGGCGGATGTCCCCTCCCTCCTAATTAACACCGGAAGGCTAACCAGGCCGGGCAACTGGCCGGGGCACCGCGCCCTTGACTCCCAATCTGGGAGGAGCGCGGTACTTGGGCGTGGGGCTCCATAAGAGCTCTGGGGCCGGGGTGTCGGGGAGGGAATGCAGACATAGTTCATATACACCCCCCTCGCTACGTTCGGTCCGAGCGGTAGGCATGCATCCCGCAGGGGTTTTAGTCGGTAAAAGTCTGACATAACCCCCGCTCTCCCCAAAAAGGCGAGGGTATCCATGAGGATTTCCCCTGCGTGACCAAATAAAAAAAAAAGGCAAGATCTTGATCCAGCCAGTGAAATTGATTGGCTTTTTTTGAATGCATCGACTATTTTTCTGAGAACGTTGGCTGGTATATTTCTACACGCCCGTCTAATCCTTTAGATCTTCAGCTATGGTAGGTGTGATCTTGTAAACAGTATTTCTTATATTTCATTATAATATCATTACCAATAATAGTAAGAATTATTTCATAAGGATAAATAAATATTTTAATTTTGGTTTGACGGAGGGTGCAATCCCATTTTATTTCGTATATTTCACTTAATCAGGAGCTTTTTGATAATGATAAAGTTCTTTGTATTGCATTCTGCAGATGGGCTGTAGCTCAAATTCAGCTCGATCCCACATTTTTTCTCGTATTATGTATATTATTTCAAATATTGCACAATTATGTGATAATTAAATCATTAAACTTAAAGAATAATTTACTGATCAAGCGCATACATAGGAGTATACATATTTGTAACAGTGATTAAAAGTAAAATACTTGAATTAACGTCTTTTCAGAGCTCTCTTTTTATTTTTTTATAATAGAAAATACAAACAACTTATTTAAAATTCAAATTGTGTGATATACTCACGTCACAGTCTACATTATTATTGCTTATGCACGTTAGCCTTTCAATACGTACTTTCCTTACATGTTTGGATTATTGCGAGGAATATTGCTATAGCCTCAATGATCAAGTTGGTTAAGAAAATAAATCATTGAGGCTATAGCAATATTCCTCGTAATAATCGAAACATGTAAGGAAAGTACTTATTGAAAAGCTAACGTGCATAAGCAATAATAAATAAATGTAGACCATGACGTGAGTATATCATACAATTTGAATTTTAAATAAGTTCTTTGTATTTTCTATTATAAAGAAATAAAAAGAGAGCTCTTAAAAGGCGTTAATTCAAATTCAAAAGTTTCAATTCAAAATTCTAAATCTAATTCAAATTCAAAAATTCAAAATTTTATTTTTAATCACTGTTACAAATATGTATACTCCTATGTATACGCTTGATCAGTAAATTTGACTGTCTTTATTTTCAGATAATGTTGTGCAATCAGTCAATATTTTATTCATTTATTACGTGAGAAATAAAGGCATTACTAATTTTATTAATTTTTCATTATTTAAGCAATACAAATACGAAAGCAGGTCAAATCCCGGTATTGTTCATAATTGATTCTTATTATTTAAAATTGTCTTAAGCACAGTGTTAAAATGTCGTAAACTAATCGCAACAGAACCGTATGAGCATCTTAAAAGACACTGCTTATGATTACTAATCGCGGAGGTACACGCAAGTAAGGCACGCGCGTCGGCCCTGAGTGCTATATAGACAAAAGCGCTTATTCGTTAAATTTAACATACTCTCCTGCAAAAACTACTTGTCGGACGCAATTTTGCTAAAGAAAAAAGTTGTTTGTTTTAGCATTGAGTGTCATGTCCTGTACTCCGAATGCGGGAATTTCGGATCACCCAGTATATATATATTTTATATATGTATATATACGCATACATACATACATATATAACGCATAAACATATTTATTTTAAAGTGATTATTAAACGAGGAAACAATTTTAATGATAATGTGACGCCCCAACTGATTTCTTATACAGCGACAGTGCACCGCGATCGTCGCCCCGTCCGCTGAGCGCGGACAGCAGTGCGAGGGGGACGGTAGGCGTCATCTACTGAATTTCGTCCGAAATATGTAGATTGTGTCCAGCTCTGATGTAGACAATCAGCATCGGTGATAGTATGATGTGGTATTTTAGATAGTCATATTGTTGGACTCCACTTTTTTGATAACAATGTTACAGGGGAGTCATATTTATATATGCTACGAGATGTATTGCCAAAGATGTTAGAGTTTGTTGATAAAAATACAGTCCAACGTATGTGGTTGTAACAGGACGGTGCACTACCACATTACGCACGCTCTGTAGGGATTTTTTAAATTTAACTTAACCGCACCGTTGGATTGTACGAGATGGTCATGTGATTGGAGCATGGCCACCCAGATCACGAGATTTTTTCTTATAGAGCTATTTAAAAATACTGTTTACCAGACAGCACCTACCACAGCTGAAGACTTAAAGGACCGCATTAGACGGGCGTGCAGAAGTATACCAGCCAACGTTCTCAGAAAAACAGTCGATGCATTCAAAAAACAATTGCAATTATGTATCCAACAGTATGGTGGTACATTTAAACATTTGCTGTAGATAAAAAATATATATACATTTAATGTGACTTCGATGTGATCCTATAAAGTCAATCAGTATTAGCTTCACTGACTGGATCAGGATCTTGCCTTCACTGGCCGGATCAATCTTGGGTCTTGCCTTCACTGACCGGTGCTGCATCTTGGCTAATGCCGACGGAATTGTAACTTTCAAGCCTCGTAACTCGAAAAGTACTGGTTAAAAAGAGGCTTCATTATAGTGTTTTGGAAAGGTAGACTACAAGAATATGCAAAGATAGGGGATTCTATTTAAGAAAATGAAGTGTAATTCCATGTGACCTTGGCACGTTCACTTAAGGTCAAACCAATGACACCATCTTATGTCCCCGTTCGAACCACACAACTTTTGTCTGAAACGTTTTTCCGTATCTATCATATTTTTCGACATATTTGTCTGGGGCGATTAAAACTAAACACTCTGTATATACATACATATGTATATAAGATGGTTTAAAAGTTTTGAAACGGCTATTTATCTCTGAAAGTAGCGGTCCTGTGAGAAAATGTTTCAAACGAAAGTTGTAGGATTTTAAGTAACGCATTAGCATAGCAATATTATTATGACCTTGAAGAGTGTTGTCAAGGTCACATAAAAATCACTTTAAATTTTTTAATTGACAACACTCTTGAAGGTCGTAATAATATTGCTGTGTAATGCGTTACTTATAACCTTACAACTTTTGTCTGAAACATTTTCCTACAGGATCGCTATTTTCAGAGATAATTAGTCGTTTCCAGATTTTTAAACCACCCTATATATGTGTATGCATGTATCTATATACAGGGTCTCTCATAGCTAATGTTGCAGAGCTCATGGAGATATAGAGCGGTTTAAAACAAATATAAAAGTCCCATACCGTTTCGCAAGATTCACAATAATTATCGAATTGTTAATGATAAAAATTTGAGGAGTGGGAGCGCGCCAACATGATGATTGGAGAAGCGTGCAGCCATTTCAATAAGACTGCGGCCCAGTCGATCCAGCAACTGTTGCCGGTGCGCGGCGAGGGGAAGGACAACGCGCCGCTATTCGTGTTTTATTCCACCGCACTTACGTCTTACTTCATGCCGTCCATAGTTGCTAGGTCGACTAGCCCGCGCTGTGGCCCGAGAGGCTGCGACGCTTCTCCAATCATCTATTTCGGCGCGCGCTCACTCGTCAGATTTCTGTCATTAATAATTCGACAATTATTGCGAATCTCATAAAACAGTATGGGACTTTTATGTTTGTCTTAACCCGCTCTATGTCTCCACGAGCTCTACAACATTTGTTATGAGACAACCTGTATATAATTATAATATTTCTTGCCAATTCTTGTAATGACTTCCATAAAAAAAACCTTTTTCCTTGCGCATTATTCATTGAATATTATTTTACTGACTTTAGTTGCGACATATTTTTTTTCCTTATGGAAATGTGTAATTATATGAATTTTTTTATGATGAATCCATTTTTCTTTCCATTAAAGAAGAAATTAAAAATCACTAATTAATTATTTTTTCGTAATTGCTAAACAATTCTTTACTATATAAACAAAAAGTTGTAATAAACATATACAAAATGTCTAATACATAATTCATTTCATATATAGATAAAATTTATTAAACTGAATAAAAATGATATAGTGAGACAAATTGATTAAATAAAATCTCACTAAGGGGGTCTAAATTTATTAATTCTTATCTCTTAATATTTATGTATTATACTCAAATCTATTAATTTTTTGGCAATGGCAGATGATACATAATGGTACAAGATGCTAGTGATGAGTGAAGGCTAGTGATGAGTGAAGGCTAGGAGTGAAGTGACACTCCGGTATTACGCATCATATGTCGTAATGAAGAAGTTATTAACAGATTCATTGCACAAAACTTTGTGCAAAAGTGCTTGTTCCACCATATTGCATACATTCATTTGTTAATTTTCTTTAATTAATATTTCAGTAATTATTGTAGTTGTTTGTAAAATAGTAAAAAACCTTTTTTTTTGTTTTTTTCAAATTCTACATAGACACTATCAGATGTGTTGTAACATAATTTATATACAGGGTGATCCGAAATTCCTGTATTCGGAATACAGGACATGATATTTTATGTTAAAACAAACAACTTTTTCCTTTAGCAAAATTGCGTCCGACAATTAGTTTTTGCAGAAGAGCGTGTTAAAGTTAACGAATAATAGCTCTTGTCTATGTAACGCTCAGGACCGGCTCGCGCGTTTCACTCGCGTGTACCTAGTCAGTGACTAGTATTCATAAGTAATGTCTTTTAAGACGCTTATACGGCTCTGTTGTGATTAATTTACGACATCTTAAGATTGTACTTAAGAAAGACAATCTTCTATCTAGGTACACGCGAGTGAGGCGCGCGCATCAGCCCTGAGCGCTACATAGGCAAGAGCGCTTATTCATTAACTTTAATACGTTCTCTTGCAAAATCTACTTGTCGGACGCAATTTTGCTAAAGGGAAAAGTTATTTATTTTAGCATAAAGTACCATGTCCTATACTCAGAATACGGGAATTTCGGATGACCCTGTATACATTCGGTAGATGTACTTACATATATTTTCGGTATATGTAAATTCACATATACATCTTGTATTTGTAAGTATGTGAAATTAAAGTTATGATTATACTTACTTTCAAAAGAATAGTATGTAGTAGTATGTGGTGGATGTATATATTGTCCTTGAACTGGCTGAGCACTAGTGGTAACCGTGCTATTGTTTGTACCAGCAGTCGACACACGTAAGCTAGCTTGTTGCGGCGATTTAATCTGTACAGTTTGTCCAATGTTCTGGGACTGTGCAGCCTTGACAGGTGCCGTCGTGGCCCTCACCGGTACCAGCGGCAAAGGATGTAAAGACATACCCGTGATTCTTGCAACTGTAGTCGGGACTGTTTGCAATATGCGCGTCGTGCTTGACGTGTTTGTGGTCGTAGTAATCACTTGTGACATTGTGCTGAGATTTGACAAAGATGTAACAGTTTGAACAACGCGCGGTGTACCTTGTTGCTGTTGGACCTGTTAATATCAATTAAAATAATTCATATCTCATCTTTTCTACAAATTTCTATGGAATCTGTAGAAAATTAATAATTTTTGTAGATCTGTATAATAATTTTTGTAAATCTGTAGATTTTCTACAGATTTAAATCTAAGAGAAATCATACATATGTATTTATATCGCATGTACACACATATACGTATGTGTGTGTGGGTGCGCGTGCACGGTACATATATATAGATCACATATATATGTATATACTTTTACTAACCTGTTGCGAAGGAATAACAATGTGACTAACTGTCCCAGTGGACGGTCCAGCCACTGTATTAATTGATAATTGTCGAGGCTCGACTGTAACTGCAGACGTACCACTTATTCTGTTTGTTGTTTCTACAACAGGTGTAGATACAGTTACACGTTTTGTAGCACATGCTGTAGTTAGTAGAGGTCTGCTGGACTGGCTGGTTGGCTAAATATTTTGCAATATACAAATTTAGAAATTAATAATTTATTATGTATATGTAAACATACTTTATACATTTAAATAGCATCCTGTAATTTTGATGAATTGCACTTCTAAATAATTATTTATTTACCTGAATGGTCTGTGTCGATGATCTTCCTGATTGTGAAGTCTGCGTCACCGTTACCACTTGTGGCGTCGGTGGTCTATTTTGTATAAGTGGAAGTCTAGTAGTAATGCTATTATTTGTTTGCAGAATAGGTGTTATTAATCTGGACGGACTACCAGTAATGGTAGCTTGAACGGATCTGCCTTGACTAGTTGGTGTAATTAGCCGCGGTTGTTGTGCTGTGTATACGGATGATGGTCTGGACCCTCTGTTGACCGGAGGTGTAGGATGTCTTTGTGATTGCGCATATACAACTGATGTTGTTTTCGGTTGCCATTGAGGATTAGAGATTGTTGTATTACTGTGAAATTGAAAAAAATATATTTTAGATATTATATATTATTGTGTAATGGAAAAATAATATATTCGATAATCTTTCTAACACAAATCTTTCATAGAAACTTTTCCTTCTTTCTTATTATATTTTTTTTCTTATACTTTGTATTGTATTGTTACTATGTAATTTGTTTATTATATTATGTAATTTGATACTTAATAATCCTTCATTACTCAGACGCTTTATATATATGTATGACGCGAATGTACGTACGCACTTACACACATGCACACAAACAAAAAATAAATAAAAACAAACAAATATACCACGGTCTAGTAGTAGATACAGTCTGCCCTGTATTTGCTCTAACGATGGGAGTAGCAACTGTTGATCTAGGTGCAGAAATATTAGCAACTGCTGCAGGTCCTCTTGGTACATGATACGTTGCGGGCATATTAACTTGTGATAATTGTGATTGTGATTGATTTTGTCTCTCTACAGTATTTAACATTCCTGGGGATATTATTCGTACTGTGGATCCTACAGGACATAACTAGAAACAATAAAGTACTATTAGTATTGATAAACTTACTACAAGATGCATAGTCATTAAAATATTATGTCAATAATTTTATATTTATTATATATTAAGTAAGACATGTATTAAGTAATATATGTTTATAACAAGTATATAATATATTATTTATAATGACACACACACACACACACACACTCGGGCGCGCGCATACACACACGTACACTTGATGAGAATCCTCAAATAAAAAGAGGATTTATAAAATATCATATATTAAATAAATGTAACGGTTTTAAATCGGTAAACTTATGTTGAGTTAGACTAAGCATATTCTGGATAAACTTTCTAGGACTTAAATTTTTCATGTATGGGGGTTTTTAGTACTAACTTAAGACTATTCTTCTATTGACTCCTGCAGCTTTTATTTCTTTGCTTCGAAGGATGATCTTCCCATAAATTACAGATTTTTCTATCTTTCTAAATATATGTAAAAGGATCTTTTTAAATATATGTAAAAGGATTATATTTGATTTTATATAAATATCAGAAATTCTATAAAACATTAGAAATATTGTGTATTTAATATATATGAATATACATGAATAATATATATAAACTTCTTATAATAAAGAAACTACCTCAACTATAATGTTTTTGGGTTATTATTACATTTGTGCGAACTAAAATCAATTTGACAATTTGTAGTTATATATACGTTTATATAAAGAGTATAACACCTATTAAATAATCTTTGCTATTCTGATATTTTCAGTTTCCACGGTGTAAAAAAGTATTTGGATTCATTCTCAGGTTTATATATGTATATATTTGCATGCTGTGTTGCATCTATTTTGGATTTATTTTCGACGTTTTGTTTCATTCGATTCAAGAAACATCACAAACAGATCCAAGATGGATGCAACGCATATAGACATATCATGCATCACGCACATATACCATATCTAGAAATTAAATCAAATGGCTTTGTAGTTATGTGTAGTTATATGTACAATTTTATTATAATTATAGTATATTGTAACATTATGTTTATATTATATTCTCCCCCACATATATATATATGTAACATCAGTAATGAAAATATCGAGTATTATCAATTAGTTTTTTGCTCATACATAAACATATTGGGTGAATGTAAAAGTTTGATAGGTTTTTCAAAAATGTTACCAATTCAGTTTTATAGTAGCACTTACAAATATATGAACGTATAAAATAACAGAAAACAATGGTTATTTGATAAAATGAAAAGAAATTGTTTTTAATAAAATTACTTAGTCCATATATTTTGCTGTCGTAAAATTTATCTAAAATTTTGGCATTTAGTTAGTAAATTGTTATTTGCATAGATGTTACTAAATGTTTTAAATTGCTATGTCAGTATATAAATGTTTAATGTGTTCCTATATCTTTAATCAAAATATTAAAGTTAGAACTTTGGAAGTCCTTATATCAGAGCATTGAGTTTATAAAACCTTCTTTTCACAAAAAATGATTAAGAATTGAAATTACGAAAGGTAAAATAATAAAATACATAAAGTAGATGCCAAGGTAAGGATAAAATTAGTTTAACAAATTCTAAATTCCTATATCATGTTTGTCTTAGATCGGAGAATAATGATATACAAAAATAAACATATTAATGAACATTATAAAATAGAAAACTGTTTACTACTCTAGACATCTTAAAAGTAATTTATGTATCAATAGCTTATTTATACATTTTCTTGAAACTGAGATTCAAGAAAATACATGTCATGATAAAATTTAGAAAAGGTAGAAGCAATATTAAGTTTATTTTCTTCCAAGGACCTTCTGAACTAGTGCGATAAGTTAGAGCAAAATATATTTTTTTTTGTTTTAGCTTATTGCACTAATGTGCACTAGTTCAAAAGTTCTTCAAAAAATAGACTCATTATATCTCTGTTAAATTTGATCTATTGACTGTTCCAAATTTGTGAGTTAAGAAAAAAATCACTATCCATAAAAACAAAAATCAATTTTTTGAATAAGTTATTGACATAATAAGAATGAATTAGATACAGTTTTGTAAGCTAAGTGGATGTCATGTATTTATCACATTATGTAAAACAACCTTTGTATAGAGAATTTTCATATTACTTATATGTTGTAATTCTTTAAATTTTGTTTAATCACAAGTATAATAAATTGTGAATATATTATAAATAAGTGTCACAAGTTATAAAACAACTTTGAATTTTAAACAATACAAAATATGAAGTAAACTTCGGTAAATCTATTACTAGTTGAAATATATTTACAAATATATTATTATTCATTACCAATGTTCATCAAATAATTTTAAGATATTACCGTAGTTGTCATTTTACTGGTTTCTGTAGATGAAGGAGTACCAGATGGCACTATAGGCTTCATTAAGGACAACTTGGGATTCATGTCTAGCGACACTGACTTGCCAATAAGATTAGGTGTTCCTACTGATCCAACAATAGTCTGAGTTGGTTGAATAGTTTGAATACTGCTCTGAACTGAACTTTGTACATTCTGTACATTTGATACATTTTGCATTGTAGTTAAATTTTGTGCTACAGTTTGCACAGTTGTTTCCAGTAAACATTTATCACTGCTACTGTTTACAGAGCTCAGTGCTGTATTCATAGTTTTACTGTTAAAACAGATAAAAGAATTAATTATTGTAAAAGTTAACATTTATTATAGAAATATTTTTTCCAAATTATGCCAGAATACTTTGACAGTTTACGTAAATAATAGGGTACGAATAACGAGCAATACCAAATTTACCGCGTTTGTCGTGCGGCATATCAGAATTACGTTACTTACGATATGTATCATAAAAATTAAATAGTTTTAGAGGTTACGCCGCCTTGTTACCGCCCGGTTAAAAAATTCGCTATTGATAGATATTACGTAGCTGCCTCGTTGTTGATATTGCACATTCTCGAATGGACAGACGAATTGTACGTAGCAGTAATTTTGCTTATGTTTATGATATAACAGCAGTCAGCATATCATCAGCAAATTGTCGCTCGTACAAAGATGTTGCATATTTATGTAAAAGTACAGGATCAAACACATTTATCTATTCACTCACTCGTGCACAAAACTGTCATGGATATTAAAATTTATTCGATGTTATATCACAAAAACATGTATGTTTCAAATCCTGTGGAACTCAGCATCGCTACAAAAGTTTATAGCGCCTAACATAAGCGTTAAGATGAATATACATTAAACTAACGACAGAAGGTTTGTTCGTTTTATTTACACTATGGATACGTTCCATAAAGCCGCAAATGCTTTGTAATGTCCCTCACAATAATATTCCCTATCTTCTCACCAAAATTCACCATACCTTTTCCTATCCAATCAAATCCTTACCTATCATCGACTAATCCAACTGCAGCGCCCTCTACAAACACCTATGCAATCAACACGTGCCTCTGCCGTCTTTAAAGCCAGCAGCACACGGTGCTTGTTTTCGTGCTGGATTGCTTGCTGGATGAAAATACTGAGTTCTGATTGTTACATTTCCGAAGATGGATGGAAATGCACTAATCAGAACGCAGTATTTTCATTCAGCAAGCAGTCCAGCACGAAAACAAGCACCGTGTGCCGCTGACTTTATTGTTAATATAATATCATTAGGCCTGTTCGTTTTGTCTGCACTGCTGAACTGCATTAAGTGCTGGTGCATTAAGTGAAAGTGAGACAAACGTAGGTTTTCTCATTTCAACTTGATGCACCACTTCAGCAGTGCAGACAAAACGAACAGGCCTATTACTATACGAAATTGTTTACTGAATTATCATCTATCTTTTTCTTTCTCTCTCTTCCTTCTACTTTCTTGGAGCGCTATTCTGTACATGTCTACCGACAATTGTCGGTATCGGTCGTTACCGACGAACGTCGGTTGCGTGACCGACAAGAACGATGCACACCTATTCTCTACATGGACACTACCGACAATCATCGGTGCAACCGACGGTTTTTAATCGTCGGTTGACGTCACAAATGGTCGAGAGACAGTCACGGACAAAAGTGAGAATACATCGTAATTCGACCAATCGCGTAACGAGTCTATGAGAAAGTCCGCGATTTTCAAGTTTTACAAACATAACCGTATTCATATGAGTTGTAGAAAAATAGAGAAGATACAAGAGAAAGCATCATGTCAGAGAGTAGAAGTAGGTATGTACATATATTTTTAATGCTATTCATATATATATATATATGTATATACATAATGTAATATTTACCGACACAGCAAAAAATATCCAAAGGACGTACGTAGGGACATCCTTAGAATCTCCTTACGATGTCCCCTAGACATCTGTGCTGTGTGGGTATACTAATAAATACTATTCGATAACCTAATAAGAGAATTATTGTACTATCAATAAACAGTAATATTTTTTGTAGTACTGTTAAAAAGCAGCGTTCTTCGCGTGCATCAACATTGCAAATTGAAGATTTGGTACCCTATATGGAAACGCATAGCCGTTTCACTGCCGGCCGGTTTAACGGAAATGAGGGGAAACTGCAACTGCAGATGCAGTGGGATGAACTGTGTAAAAGGCTAAATTCTCTACCCGGGCCAAAGCATAATTCTTCATTATAATTAAAACGTGGAGTTCCTGGCTGCTCATGTTTCAATGGAGTCATTAACCACGGCTCCAGTCCATACCCATCATCACCTGTGAAAATAACACTTCGATTTTATTTTACTTTAGATTCAGTTTACTTATTTTACATTTTCAATATGATGAATATATTTAATAAGCAGTTGTTTTAAATAATTATTTACAACCATTTTACATTTTACAAGTTTTTGAAGAAATATTTTACCTAGTATTTAATAAGAGAAAAATAATAGTATTACCGATAAGCCAAGTCTTGCGTCCTCCTTGCATACCATCGTTTCATGACACAACGAGCAGCACAATTTGCCCAAATATATGCATCATGTCGTGCCCCAGGATATCAAGCATTAATGTTTAGAATTTTTAAATCAGGGTCACAAATCTACAAAAAAATATCATATATACATAAAATTAAAATTGTTGTTATCCCAATTTTAACATTTATACTAACTATTTATTTAAATATACCGCTTGAACATTGAGACAGTGATCACCCCAGTGATTGACGTAGGCTTCTTCGTGAAGTTGCGGTGCCAGAATCGATACATAAGTGCAATCTATTGCACCGATACCACTTATAAACGGATGTTGTGCTGTGCGGAACTTTTCTCTTGCAGCTTGTCGATCCTCCGCTGTAATAGGAAATTTTACCCATGGTCATAGTAATAGGTCATTTATTCCATTTGTCACAGCTGCTACACAACGGCTTACAGTCGATTGACTGACAGCCAGGTTCCATTGTTCCCTAATGGCACTTTGGTAGCAGCCAACAGCATAAAATCTTAAAGCTGTTAATACCTATTAAACAATATTTGTTGAACATATAGAAATAATAGTAATAATTTCATATTAAATCACACACATAAAATATATGTGCATATACTTGATGCTGTACTGAAATTCCATATGGTCGTAATCGTTGTAACCTTGGTCTTAAGATCTCTGCTAATTCCAACACAGTGTCAGGTGGCAAGCGAAATAAATCAATGAAAACGTTATCGTGTAACTCGAATGGATCATTAGTATCACGATTAGTAGACTCTTCTTTCTATTTGATGTTGTAGCATTCTCACGCGATTCTCAAGGTGTAAAAGATCCCACATGAGGTATTCAGCCATACTAAATTCATATTAAATATTATTGGATTTAACAATTATATTATTATATTATTGGATATAACATATCGTCAGCAAAATTAGAAAACCTCCTAATTCTAATTTTTAACGAATTTGAGATTTTCATTTCATTCAACTTAATAAGATAAGTTGGATGAAATGAACCCAGCAAATACAATGTTGCATGTAACGTACATGTTAGTTGTAATTTCCTACTCAACAATGTAACTGTTATAACACATGTGTTATATAACAGTTATATTATTGAGTAGGAAATTACAACTAATATGTACGTTACATGTAACATTGTGTTTGCTGGGAATATTTCAATTTCATAAAAAATTGGAGTTAGGTTTTCTAATTTTGCCGACGATATAAATAAAACACTAGAGTAACGGTCCCAATTACTGCCAGTGTCCTAATTACTGCTATTTTCTTTAATTATAGTATTAAAATAAAAAATATGACAGCGTTATATATTTAAAATCTTGGTTTAATATTAAAATATTTTAAATATATCCCATTAAATCTACTAGGATATATTAGAACTATCCAGTTACAATGTTACATGTAACATTGTGTTTACTGGGTATAATGCTCATATTTTTTATTGTAATACTACAATTAAAGAAAATGGCAGTAATTGGAACACTGGCAGTAATTGATCGTTATCCTATAAGTATAGACAAATTTATTCTTTTCGACGTGTAAATGAGTTAAAAGAATTACGCAAAAAATGCGAAAGAAAAACTCTAATTAATATCACTTGTTAACCTTCAGTTCGTAGCGTTATTTTCGTCCTTAATATATTTTAGGATATATTTTTAACCTAAGTCATGAACAATAATAGATTGTGCATTCATTACTTAGGGTAAAAGGATAAGGTTTTGTACATATTATATACTATTCTAATACTATTTTTTATTTCCTGCTGCCGTGTAAAGACCGCAGTACGAATTGAAGGTTAACTCCACTGACTAAATTTTATGAGAATTTAATTAAATTTACTTACTTGCACATTTTTGCGTTACAATTTACAGCACACACACACTATTATATTTTATACCAACAGAAACGTAATAAACTAAACAAAAATTTTATAAATATGTGAAATCGCAATGTGCGCAGTATCATTACCTCAAATCGCGAATTCACTAACATAATCACATAAACCGACGATAATTTCGTCCGTGTGCGTCGGTCAAACGCTACCGATGGCCAAGTAAGATACAGACGAGGGAGGACAGCACCAGTCTATTCCGGGAGGAGCCACGGGAGAAAGACCGGTCCTAGGAGATCAGACTCGTCGGATGGAGAAGAGGGTAAAAGGAGACGCACAGAGAAAGACGAGGCTTTTTGCCTTTAGCTTTTTTAGCTTTAGCCTTTTGCCGATTAATGTCGAGACGAATAATAGAAATTAGAGTCAAGTCGAAGGAAGAGTCGTAGAGCGTTAAGCTTTTGTAAAGAGATATATTTGATATAAGCTGCGGTGTCGGTTACTATTGTATTATTGTTTATTTAAAATATACATACTTATATTCTTGTTCATAATAAGAAGAGTTCACATTAATCGCTCGGAACCTAAACATCCTGAACATCCCTCTCTTATAAAGGAAGAGGATTCAAGAAGAGGAGAGACAGAAAGATAATAGAATAGAGAAATAGAGGATCTCTCTTTTTTAAATCTTACAGCCGCAATTTTCTTTCAGAAGTGGGATACAGCTCATGCCAATTACGCGATTACAGTTTAAAGAACAGCAATTAAGAGTCGGAAAAATGAACAGGAATGTGCTGGATGGAATGACGCTGATGCAGCTGCAGGAGGAAGCAGTAAAATTCCGATTGCCGGTATCGAACGACCGTGAACGGATGATAGAACAAGTGATGTCCCATCTAGAGCGACACGGGCCGATGAGAGACCTTCTTGCACCAGAGGAGAGCTCACGAATGATAAAGGAGAGACAGGCTGCGGTGACCTCAGCCGAGGAACAAAGAATGGAGCAGCAGACGGAAGGGTCCTCACAGAATATAATCGGTCAAGTCACGGATAGTTTGGCTAAGATGCAGCGCTTAATGCAGGAACAGCAACAACAATTTATGCTGCAACAACAAAATCAGTTTGAACGGTTGCTTCTAGTGCTATCCAACAGGAGACCAGAAGCCGGTCTTCCGACTGAGAACCAAGGCGGAGGAAGATCGACGCAAAATTCTACACCATCGGGAAGTGACGGCGTGGTGACGGGTCAAAACCCCATAGAAATGCAACAATCGCAAATCTCGGTTTCTACCTTAGCGTCGCAGATTCCGGAGTTCGGTGGAACCGAAGAGGAGAACGCTAAAATCTGGATACAACGAGTCGACTGTGTAGCGGCTATATATGGAGCGACAGATGGTGTGACGCTGCTTGCAGCAACGGCGAGGCTGACGGGTGCAGCCAGGAAATGGTATGACGCACAATACGGACCGATGCTGCAAACATGGAGAAGGGTAAGAGAAGAACTGCTTAAAATTTTCGATCGAGAGATTCCCTTCTATAAAATTATAAATAAAATAGAGAGTCGAAAATGGAACGCGGTAAAAGAAACATTTGATCAGTACGCTCTGGATAAATTAGCGCTGATGCAGCGAACAGAATTATCTGTCCAAAATAAGATACAATTATTAATAAACGGAATAGCGGTGAGCGCGCTGAGAGCTACAGCCTTGTCATTGTCGGCGGAGACGATTGAAGACTTTTTGACCAAGATGAGACGAATCGCGGAGGGCGTGATCGAGTCAGAAAGGAAAGCGCCGATCGGGTCGAATATTGCACGTTCTAGAGAAATAAAATGCCGAAACTGTAGTAGAAAAGGACATCCCCACAAGGAATGCCGGAGTGAGCCGACGTGCTTCTACTGTAAAGAAAAAGGGCACAGGCAGTTCGAGTGTCCAGTCTTGAAGCGAAGGGAAGGAGCTGTGGTTCCAGTAAGGGCGCCAGCCTATGCAGGAGGACGTCGAGCGGCAGGAGATGATGCCCCGAGACATCCGGTTGCCGTGGTGCAGGAGCAGGAGGTGGCGCCGGAGCAGGAACAGGAACTGCGAGTCAGCGAGCCCTTTATACCGGTCGCAACTATAATGGGTAAGCGATGCCAGATTAAAGCCCTGATAGATACAGGCAGTCCAGTATCGTTTATTAACGAAAAAATATACAAAATGTACATACAGCCGACGATACCGACGTTAAAACCGGTCGGAACAAAATTATATAATTTAAACGCGCAGCCGTTAGCTATTTTAGGATCAACGCAAATACAGCTAAAACTCGAGCCAACAAAAAACTTAGAATATGATGTCGATCTCTTTGTGTTATCGAGACAATCGTTCCAAGGAGAGATAATATTAGGACGCGATTTTCTATACAAAGAAAGAATCTCTTTTGTCTTCAGACCGCGAAGTGAAAAAGTAGAGCGAGTTTGTCTGTTCGAACAATTGCCTTTGTGTATCGAGCAAGGCATAAATAAAACAGTTAACGATAGACTAGACGATATCAAAATAGATTATAATAAACAGACAAAAGAAAAGTTGCTAGATCTATTGGTGTCGATGAACAATAAAGAGATCGAGGCAATCGAAGACGGGCACGCGATACGTGTACCCTTGAAGGATAAGTCGATATACGCGTATGCCCCGCGTCGGTTTGCGTTCGCTGAGCGCGACGAGGTCAAAAATATTATTAACGATCTATTAGCACGGGACATTATAAAACCAAGCATATCGCCTTATTGTGCTAGGATTGTACCGGTGAAAAAGAGAAACGGTAGCATGCGGTTATGTGTCGATCTACGACCTTTAAATAGTCGTGTAGAAAAACAAAAATACACTTTCCCGCTAATCGAAGATTGCTTAGCAAAATTGGCGAATAAATCCATATTTACATTGTTAGATATAAAAGACGGTTTCCATCATATAAAAATCGATGAGCGCGACACAAAATACTTTGCTTTTGGCACACCAGATGGCCAGTATGAATATAAAAGATTACCCTTTGGCTATAGCGAAGCACCGGCCGAATTTCAAAAAAGGTTATTGCAGATCCTGAGACCGTTAATTAATGACGGAAAGATTATTGTATATATAGACGATATTTTGATCGCATCAGATAACATAGCCGAACACTTGGAAGTAATTGGAGAAGTGTTAATTATTTTAAAACAATATAAATTCGAGCTTAACTACGATAAGTGCTTATTTTTGCGAAAAGAAATCGAATTCTTGGGTTATATCGTGAAAGCGAACGGTATTACCTTGAATCAACGACATGTCGAGGCAATCACAAAGTTTAGAGAACCGCGATCAACGCATCAGGTACAACAGTTTTTAGGATTGACCGGGTACTTCCGACGATTTATAAAAGATTTCGCGTTAAAAGCTAGGCCTCTACAAGACCTACTAAAGAAAGGCGCAGTATTTGACTTCAGTCCGCATTGTCGGGAAGCCTTTAATACTTTAAGAACAGAGCTTACATCGTTTCCCACTCTGCGTTTGTATGATCCAGCGGCAGAAACGGAGATCCATACCGATGCTTGCATCCAAGGGCTGGGCGCGATATTATTACAGCGACAAAAAGACGGGGTGTGGGCACCCATTGCTTTTTACAGCAAGACGACGAATCAGGCTGAAGCCAAGTATCATAGCTTCGAGCTTGAAATGTTAGCGGTGGTTAAAGCGGTTGAACGGTTCCACGTTTACGTATACGGAAAAAGTTTCACCGTAGTCACCGATTGTAATGCCTTGGTATATGCTGTAAACAAAGCCAACTTAAATCCACGAATAGCACGATGGACATTAGCTCTACAAAATTATAATTTTAAATTGACTCACCGGTCGGGTAAAAAGATGACTCACGTAGATGCCTTGAGTCGAAATGCAGGGTATGTAGATGAAATGCCATTAGAAAGAGAGCTGGAGTTTAGGCAGCTGGCCGATCCCCAGCTTCAAGCGATTTGTAAACGGTTAGAATTCGAGGATGATCCCAAGTTCGCGTTGGTAGACGGATTGTTGTATAAGAAACAGGATGAGAAACTAAAATTCGTGATACCACAGACGATGACGGTAAATGTGATTAGGATCTATCATGATCAAATGGGACACTGCGGAATCGAAAAGACGGTGCAGGGAATTACTCAGAGTTATTGGTTCCCATCGCTCAGAAAAACAGTAAAAGATCATATAGAAAATTGTATCACTTGTCTAATGACGAATAACTCACCACGAAATAAAGAAGGGGAACTGCATGTAGATACAGTATCGCGGAATCCAATGGAAGTCTTGCACATTGACCACTTCGGGCCGTTAGCGTCGACAAAGCAGGGTAATAAACATATTTTAGTAGTAGTAGATGCGTTCACGAGGTTTACGTGGCTTTTTCCCACTCGATCCACCGGATCGAAAGAAGTGATCGAACGGCTACGTTCTATTTTTTGTACATTCGGGAATCCAAACGAAGTAGTCAGCGATCGAGGAACGGCTTTTACATCGACCGAGTTTAAAGAATTTATTGACGAACAGCGGATTAAGCATCGCAAAGTAGCAGTAGCATCGCCATGGGCGAATGGCATGGTTGAGCGTACGAACCGTTTCCTGAAAGCCGTGTTAACAAAAAGTAGTAGTATATCCGATGAATGGGAAGAAGAACTAAGACACGCGCAATACGTCATCAACAACACGTACCAAGCGTCCATTAAGTGTTCCCCATCCAAGTCACTGTTAGGCTACGACAAACGTAGTCACGTGGACGCGGCGCTCGTACAATTTACACGTGAATGGGTGAATGAAATGACCAACGTCAATGACGAACGAAACGAAGCGCGAATGCTGGCACAACAAGCCAACGAAGTCGTAAAAGCGTACAATAAGAGATACTACGATAAACGACACAGAAAGCCGTCGCGGTACAAGATAGGAGATTTAGTCGTAATTAGAGACAGTCGTAGGAAAATCGGACAAAGTTCAAAGCTGAACGCAAATTATAAAGGACCTTATCGAATAGCTAAAGTATTAGGTTACAACCGCTATGTCGTACGAGATATACCTGGTTTCAATCACCGAGCACGACCTTTAGATACTATTCTATCAGTAGATAAGATTAAACCGTGGATTAAAATTTCGGACGAAAATTCACTGTTACCGAAGGAACGAGCGAGCGAAGTAAACGTAGGATAACCCGTAGATTAAGGAACTCGCGAGCGATGTAGGCGAAGAAGGGCCGACGCAAAGTTAGCCGCCCTTATTTAAGCTTGGTCATTACCAGCCGCGGGACGCCGCTGAAGCAGGATGGCCGAGTTGTAAGATACAGACGAGGGAGGACAGCACCAGTCTATTCCGGGAGGAGCCACGGGAGAAAGACCGGTCCTAGGAGATCAGACTCGTCGGATGGAGAAGAGGGTAAAAGGAGACGCACAGAGAAAGACGGGGCTTTTTGCCTTTGGCTTTTTTAGCTTTAGCCTTTTGCCGATTAATGTCGAGACGAATAATAGAAATTAGAGTCAAGTCGAAGGAAGAGTCGTAGAGCGTTAAGCTTTTGTAAAGAGATATATTTGATATAAGCTGCGGTGTCGGTTACTATTGTATTATTGTTTATTTAAAATATACATACTTATATTCTTGTTCATAATAAGAAGAGTTCACATTAATCGCTCGGAACCTAAACATCCTGAACATCCCTCTCTTATAAAGGAAGAGGATTCAAGAAGAGGAGAGACAGAAAGATAATAGAATAGAGAAATAGAGGATCTCTCTTTTTTAAATCTTACACAAGGGACCCCTCGGTAGGATTATCGTTTACGACCGATACTTGTCGTTCATTTTTAACGACGCGCGTCGGTGAGGAGCTGTACAGAATAGCTCTAACCGACAAATGTCGGTAGGGAGCGTTAACGACACCGACAATTGTCAGTACACGTGTACAGAATAGCGCTCCAGAACTCATTATTTTCATCTAGCAAGCAATCCAGGGCCTCAATTCTGTACACGCTTACCGACAACTATCGATGTCGTTAACTGTATTGCGCAGCTTTTGTATATCGTAGAAAATCTGCGCAACTCCGTTAACGATATCGATAATTGTCGGTAAGCGTGTACAGAATTGAGGCCCTGGATTGCTTGCTAGATGAAAATAATGAGTTCTGGAGCGCTATTCTGTACACGTGTACTGACAATTGTCGGTATCGTTAACGCTCCCTACCGACATTTGTCGGTTAGAGCTATTCTGTACAGCTCCTCACCGACGCGCGTCGTTAAAAATGAACGACAAGTATCGGTCGTAAACGATAATCCTACCGAGGGGTCCCTTGGCCATCGGTAGCGTTTGACCGACGCACACGGACGAAATTATCGTCGGTTTATGTGATTATGTTAGTGAATTCGCGATTTGAGGTAATGATACTGCGCACATTGCGATTTCACATATTTATAAAATTTTTGTTTAGTTTATTACGTTTCTGTTGGTATAAAATATAATAGTGTGTGTGTGCTGTAAATTGTAACGCAAAAATGTGCAAGTAAGTAAATTTAATTAAATTCTCATAAAATTTAGTCAGTGGAGTTAACCTTCAATTCGTACTGCGGTCTTTACACGGCAGCAGGAAATAAAAAATAGTATTAGAATAGTATATAATATGTACAAAACCTTATCCTTTTACCCTAAGTAATGAATGCACAATCTATTATTGTTCATGACTTAGGTTAAAAATATATCCTAAAATATATTAAGGACGAAAATAATGCTACGAACTGAAGGTTAACAAGTGATATTAATTAGAGTTTTTCTTTCGCATTTTTTGCGTAATTCTTTTAACTCATTTACACGTCGAAAAGAATAAATTTGTCTATACTTATAGGATAACGATCAATTACTGCCAGTGTTCCAATTACTGCCATTTTCTTTAATTGTAGTATTACAATAAAAAATATGAGCATTATACTGTAAGATTTAAAAAGAGAGATCCTCTATTTCTCTGTTCTATTATCTTTCTGTCTCTCTTCTTCTTGATCCTCTTCCTTTGTGAGAGGGGGATGTTCAGGATGTTAAGGTTCCGAGCGATTAATTTGTACTCTTCTTATTATAAACAAGAATATCAGTATGTATATTTTAAATAAACAATAATACAATAGTATCCGACACCGCAACTTATATCAAATATATCTCTTTACAAAAGCTTAACGCTCTACGACTCTTTCTTCGACTTGACTCTAATTTCTATTATTCGTCTCGACATTGATCGGCAAAAGCTAAAGGCTAAAGAGCTAACGGCAAAAAGCTAAAAAGCCCCGTCTTCCTCCGTGCGTCTCCTTTTATCCTTTTCTCCATCCGTCGAGTCTGATCTCTCTCAGGACCGGTCTTTCTCCCGTGGCTCCGCCCGGAATAGACTGGTGCTGTCCTCCCTCGTCTGTATCTTACAACTCGGCCATCCTGCTTCAGCTGCGTCCCGCGGCTGGTGCTGACAAGCTTATATAAGGGCGGCTGACTTTGCGTCGGCCCTTCTTCGCCTACGTCGCTCGCGAGTTCCTTAATCTACGAGTTATTCTACGTTTACTTCGCTCGCTCGTTCATTCGGTAACAGTGAATTTTCATCCGAAATTTTTATCCACGGTTTAATCTTGTCTACAGATAGAATAGTATCTAAAGGTCGTGCTCGGTGATTGAAACCAGGTATATCTCGTACGACATAACGGTTGTATCCTAATACTTTAGCTATTCGATAAGGTCCTTTATAACTTGCGTGCAGCTTGGAACTTTGTCCGATTTTCCTACGACTGTCTCTAATTACGACTAAATCTCCTATCTTGTATCGCGACGGCTTTCTGTGTCGTTTATCATAGTATCTCTTATTGTACGCTTTGACGACTTCGTTGGCTTGTTGTGCCAGCATTCGCGCTTCGTTTCGTTCGTCATTGACGTCGGTCATTTCTTTCGCCCATTCACGTGTAAATTGTACGAGCGCCGCGTCCACGTGACTACGTTTGTCGTAACCTAACAGTGACTTGGATGGGGAACACTTAATGGACGCATGGTACGTGTTGTTGATGACGTATTGCGCGTGTCTTAGTTCTTCTTCCCATTCTTCGGATATACTACTACTTTTTGTTAACACGGCTTTCAGGAAACGGTTCGTGCGTTCAACCATGCCATTCGCCCATGGCGATGCTACTGCTACTTTACGATGCTTAATACGCTGTTCGTCAATAAATTCTTTAAACTCGGTTGATGTAAAAGCCGTTCCTCGATCGCTGACTACTTCGATTGGATTCCCGAATGTACAAAAAATAGAACGTAGGCGTTCGATCACTTCTTTCGATCCGGTGGATCGAGTGGGAAAAAGCCACGTGAATCTTGTGAACGCATCTACTACTACTAAAATATGTTTATTACCCTGCTTTGTCGACGCTAACGGCCCGAAGTGGTCAATGTGCAAGACTTCCATTGGATTCCGCGATACTGTTTCTACATGCAGTTCCCCTTCTTTATTACGTGGTGAGTTATTCGTCATTAGGCAAGTGATACAATTCTCTATATGATCTTTTACTGTTTTTCTTAGCGATGGGAACCAATAATTCTGAGTAATTCCCTGCACTGTCTTTTCGATTCCGCAGTGTCCCATTTGATCATGATAGATCCTAATCACATTTACCGTCATCGTCTGTGGTATCACGAATTTTAGTCTTTCATCCTGTTTCCTATACAACAATCCGTCTACCAACGCGAACTTGGGATCATCCTCGAACTCTAACCGTCTACAAATCGTTTGAAGCTGGGGATCGGCCAGCTGTCTAAACTCTAGCTCTCTTTCTAATGGTATTTCATCTACATACCCTGCATTTCGACTCAAGGCATCTACGTGAGCCATCTTTTTACCCGACCGGTGAGTCAATTTAAAATTATAATTTTGTAAAGCTAATGTCCACCGTGCTATTCGTGGATTTAAGTTAGCTTTGTTTACAGCATATACCAAGGCATTACAATCGGTGACTACAGTGAAACTTTTTCCGTATACATAAACATGGAACCGTTCAACCGCTCTAACCACCGCTAACATTTCAAGCTCGAAACTATGATACTTGGCCTCAGCCTGATTCGTCGTCTTGCTGTAAAAAGCAATGGGTGCCCACACCCCGTCTTTTTGTCGCTGTAATAATATCGCGCCCAGCCCTTGGATGCAAGCATCGGTATGGATCTCCGTTTCCGCCGCTGGATCATACAAACGCAGAGTGGGAAACGATGTAAGCTCTGTTCTTAAAGTATTAAAGGCTTCCCGACAAGGTGAACTGAAATCAAATACTGCGCCTTTCTTTAGTAGGTCTTGTAGAGGCCTAGCTTTTAACGCGAAATCTTTTATAAATCGTCGGAAGTACCCGGTTAATCCTAAAAACTGTTGTACCTGATGCGTTGATCGCGGTTCTCTAAACCTTGTGATTGCCTCGACATGTCGTTGATTCAAGGTAATACCGTTCGCTTTCACAATGTAACCCAAAAATTCGATTTCTTTTCGCAAAAATAAGCACTTATCGTGGTTAAGCTCGAATTTATATTGTTTTAAAATAATTAACACTTCTCCAATTACTTCCAAGTGTTCGGCTATGTTATCGGATGCGATCAAAATATCGTCTACATATACAATAATCTTTCCGTCATTAATTAACGGTCTCAGGATCTGCAATAACCTTTTTTGAAATTCGGCCGGTGCTTCGCTATAGCCAAAGGGTAATCTTTTATATTCATACTGGCCATCTGGTGTGCCAAAAGCAAAGTATTTTGTGTCGCGCTCATCGATTTTTATATGATGGAAACCGTCTTTTATATCCAACAATGTAAATATGGATTTATTCGCCAACCTTGCTAAGCAATCTTCGATTAGCGTATTATAGAAAGTGTATTTTTGTTTTTCTACACGACTATTTAAAGGTCGTAGATCGACACATAACCGCATGCTACCGTTTCTCTTTTTCACCGGTACAATCCTAGCACAATAAGGCGATATGCTTGGTTTTATAATGTCCCGCGCTAATAGATCGTTAATAATATTTTTGATTTCGTCGCGCTCAGCGAACGCAAACCGACGCGGGGCATACGCGTATATCGACTTATCTTTCAAGGGTACACGTATCGCGTGCCCGTCGTCGATTGCCTCGATCTCTTTATTGTTCATCGATACCAATAGATCTAACAACATTTCTTTTGTCTGCCTATTATAATCTATTTTGATATCGTCTAGTCTATCGTTAACTGTTTTATTTATGCCTTCCTCGATACACAAAGGCAATTGTTCGAACAGACAAACTCGCTCTACTTTTTCACTTCGCGGTCTGAAGACAAAAGAGATTCTTTCTTTATATAGAAAATCGCGTCCTAATATTATTTCTCCTTGGAAAGATTGTCTCGATAACACAAAGAGATCGACATTATATTGTAAGTTTTTTGTCGGCTGGAGTTTTAGCTGTACTTGCGTTGATCCTAAAATAGCTAACGGCTGCGCGTTTAAATTATATAATTTTGTTCCGACCGGTTTTAACGTCGGTATCGTCGGCTGTATGTACATTTTGTATAATTTTTCGTTAATAAACGATACTGGACTGCCTGTATCTATCAGGGCTTTAATCTGGCATCGCTTACCCATTATAGTTGCGACCGGTATAAAGGGCTCGCTCACTCGCAGTTCCTGTTCCTGCTCCGGCGCTACCTCCGGCTCCTGCACCACGGCAACCGGATGTCTCGGGGCATCATCTCCTGCCGCTCGACGTCCTCCTGTATAGGCTGGCGCCCTTGCTGGAACAACCGCTCCTTCTCTTCGCTTCAAGACTGGACACTCGTACTGCCGGTGCCCTTTTTCTTTACAGTAGAAGCACGTCGGCTCACTCCGACATTCCTTGTGGGGATGTCCTTTTCTACTACAGTTTCGGCATTTTATTTCTCTAGAACGTGCAATATTCGACCCGATCGGCGCTTTCCTTTCTGACTCGATCACGCCCTCCGCGATTCGTCTCATCTTGGTCAAAAAGTCTTCAATCGTCTCCGCCGACAATGACAAGGCTGTAGCTCTCAGCGCGCTCACCGCTATTCCGTTTATTAATAATTGTATCTTATTTTGGACAGATAATTCTGTTCGCTGCATCAGCGCTAATTTATCCAGAGCGTACTGATCAAATGTTTCTTTTACCGCGTTCCATTTTCGACTCTCTATTTTATTTATAATTTTATAGAAGGGAATCTCTCGATCGAAAATTTTAAGCAGTTCTTCTCTTACCCTTCTCCATGTTTGCAGCATCGGTCCGTATTGTGCGTCATACCATTTCCTGGCTGCACCCGTCAGCCTCGCCGTTGCTGCAAGCAGCGTCACACCATCTGTCGCTCCATATATAGCCGCTACACAGTCGACTCGTTGTATCCAGATTTTAGCGTTCTCCTCTTCGGTTCCACCGAACTCCGGAATCTGCGACGCTAAGGTAGAAACCGAGATTTGCGATTGTTGCATTTCTATGGGGTTTTAACCCGTCACCACGCCGTCACTTCCCGACGGTGTAGAATTTTTCGTCGATCTTCCTCCGCCTTGGTGCTCAGTCGGAAGACCGGCTTCTGGTCTCCTGTTGGATAGCACTAGAAGCAACCGTTCAAACTGATTTTGTTGTTGCAGCATAAATTGTTGTTGCTGTTCCTGCATTAAGCGCTGCATTTTGGCCAAACTGTCCGTGACTTGACCGATCATACTCTGTGAGGACCCTTCCGTCTGCTGCTCCATTCTTTGTTCCTCGGCTGAGGTCACCGCAGCCTGTCGGTCTTTTACCATTCGTGAGCTTTCCTCTGGTGCAAGAAGGTCTCTCATCGGCCCGTGTCGCTCTAGATGGGACATCACTTGTTCTATCATCCGTTCACGGTCGTTCGATACCGGCAATCGGAATTTTACTGCTTCCTCCTGCAGCTGCTTCAGTGTCATTCCATCCAGCACATTCCTGTTCATTTTTTCGACTCTTAATTGCTGTTCTTTAAACTGCAACCGTGTAATTGGCATGAGCTGTATCCCACTTCTGAAAGAAAATTGTGCGCTGTAAGATTTAAAAAGAGAGATCCTCTATTTCTCTGTTCTATTATCTTTCTGTCTCTCTTCTTCTTGATCCTCTTCCTTTGTGAGAGGGGGATGTTCAGGATGTTAAGGTTCCGAGCGATTAATTTGTACTCTTCTTATTATGAACAAGAATATCAGTATGTATATTTTAAATAAACAATAATACAATAGTATCCGACACCGCAACTTATATCAAATATATCTCTTTACAAAAGCTTAACGCTCTACGACTCTTTCTTCGACTTGACTCTAATTTCTATTATTTGTCTCGACATTGATCGGCAAAAGCTAAAGGCTAAAGAGCTAACGGCAAAAAGCTAAAAAGCTAAAAAGCCCCGTCTTCCTCCGTGCGTCTCCTTTTATCCTTTTCTCCATCCGTCGAGTCTGATCTCTCTCAGGACCGGTCTTTCTCCGGCCGGCAGTGAAATGGCTATGCTTTTCCATATAGGATACCAAATCTTCAATTTGCAATGTTGAAGCACGCGAAGATCGTTGCTTTTTAACAGTACTACAAAAAATATTACTGTTTATTGATAGTACAATTCTCTTATTAAGTTATCGAATAATATTTATTAGTATACCCACACAGCACAGATGTTTAGGGGACGTCGTAAGGAGATTCTAAGGATGTCCCTATATCCTACGTACATCCTTTGGATATTTTGTGCTGTGTAGGTAAATATTACATTATGTGTATATATATATAATAATGTAATATTTACCCACAGTATATATATATATATATATATATATATATATATATATATGAATAGCATTAAAAATATATATACATACCTACTTCTACTCTCTGACATGATGCTTTCTCTTGTATCTTCTCTATTTTTCTACACAACTCTATGAATACGGTTATGTTTGTAAAACTTGAAAATCGCGGACTTTCTCATAGACTCGTTACGCGATTGGTCGAATTACGATGTATTCTCACTTTTGTCCGTGACTGTCTCTCGACCATTTGTGACGTCAACCAACGATTGAAATTCGTCGGTTGCACCGATGATTGTCGGTAGTGTCCATGTAGAGAATAGGTGTGCATCATTCTTGTCGGTCACGCAACCGACGTTCGTCGGTAACGACCGATACCGACAATTGTCGGTAGACATGTACAGAATAGCGCTCCTGTGCTGCGATTCTGTAACTCGTTATTGGAGTTAACGACAGTTTCGTTATCGTTGCGCAGCTTTTCTACGGTATACAAAAGCTGCGCAACGATAACGAAACTGTCGTTAACTCCAATAACGAGTTACAGAATCGCGGTACTGATATGTGTATTTACATCCATCTTTGAAAATGTACCAATCAGAATGCAGTATTTTCATCCAGCAAGCAATCTATTACGAAAACAAACACCGTGTGCCGTTGGCTTAACATAGGATTGAAGCAGACGACATAGTAAATATACTGGGTGATCCGAAATTCCCGCATTCGGAGTACAGGACGTGATACTTTATGCTAAAACAAACAACTTTTTCTTTTAGTAAAATTGCGTCCGACAAGTAGATTTTGCAAGAGAACGTATTAAAGTTAATGAATAAGCGCTCTTGTCTATGTACTACATGGGCTGAAAAGTCTTTGGCTTAACAATGAAAAAACGATTTTTTTAATGAAAAAAGTGTTTTATTCCTCGATATAATCTCCATTTAGAGTAATGTACTTAGTGTAACGGTCCGCTAATATTTCGATGCCGGTCTTATAGTGCTCGGTGTCAAGTCCCTCAAAATAGGCATTTGTTTCCAACTTGACCTCCTCATTCGAGTAAAATCTTTTACCAGCGAGCCACTGCTTCAGTCGGGGAAAAAGGAAATAGTCGCTGGGGGCCAGGTCTGGAGAATACGGGGGATGCGGGACCAATTCATAGCGCAATTTCTTTAATTTATCGGTCGTATCGCGAGCCGAGTGAGCTGGAGCATTGTCTTGGTGAAACAAAATTTTTTTCTTTGCCAAATGTGGCCGTTTGACCTTGACCTCGTCGTCCAATCGATCCAGTAATGTACAGTAATATTCTTTATTGATAGTTTTACCATGTTCAAGATAATCAATGAATATTATGTTATGCGCATCCCAAAAAATACTGGCCAAAACCTTGCCGGCTGATTGTTGTGTCTTCAGGCGCTTCGGACGGCTTTCACCAGGCAATAACCACCCCGCTGACTGCCGATTGGACTCCGGTGTGTAGTGATGGATCCATGTTTCATCCATTGTGACAAATCGACGCAAAAACTCCTTCTTATTACGGTTAAACAGAGCCAGATTTTGCTTTGAAAGTCGAACACGTTCCGCTTTTTGCTCAATTGTCAAAAAACGCGGCACCCAACGCGTGCAAAGCTTTTTCATGTGTAAATATTCATGAATAATATGACCAACGTGTTCCTTTGAGATGCCTATGATGTTAGCTAGCTCACTCAATTTCAATTTGCGGTCACGCAACACGATTTCACTGATTTTCTGGATGTTTTCTGGAGTAACTGCCTCATTTGGCCTTCCTGAACATGGTGCATCATTTGTGCTCGTACGGTTACGACGAAACTCAGCAAACCAATATTTGATGGTTGAATTCGGTGGGGTAGATGTGCCGTAACATTTATCAAGCCATGCCTTTGCTTCAACAGTGTTTTTTCCCATCAGGAAGCAATGTTTAATCAAAACACGAAATTCACTTTTTTCCATAGTAAAGATAAATTCAGAGGTAACGTCACTTCGAAAGCTATAACTTGTACACGAGTCAACGAAATATCATGAAATTTTTACAGCATCTAAGTTAAGGTTGGTACTCTATAGGAAATATAAGGATTTTTAGTTTGTGGCGCCATCTATATGTCAGGCCAAAGACTTTTCAGCCCATGTAGTAGCGCTCAGGGCCGGCACGCGCGCCTCACTCGCGTGTACCTACCTAGACAGCATCGGACATCCAATGGATGAACGTTTCACGTCCAATTATATTGGGAAGACTTACAACCATAATTTGAGCTAATAACAGCGGTATCTTAAAACGCAATTCATCTTTATTACGTAATATAGATTACGTAAAATGAAGAACCTAAATTGAATTTTACTTTCATTTCCCTGGCTTTCAAAATAATAAATGCAAATCATTGAATATATTGTGCAGGTTATGTAAATTATTATATAGAGAAACATGAACACAGCTATTGAAATTATGAAAGAGCCAAACGAACTGCAGAGCCTCTTAGCCCCTTAAGCCTCGCTGAATCGACATTTGTTGCAAATTCAAAATTGAATATCTCGACACCTAAATATCCTAGCAGCAAATTTCAAAAACGGTTTGAAAGCTTTGAAACCGTACTTTTCGAAAGATCTATCGAAATTGTGCGCAACGATATTTTTTCAAAATGGCGGGTGATAAAAAGGAGAACATGAAAAGTTGCTAAAAAAAGGTTCGAGCGTGCGACGGCGCATGGAGCAAAGTAAGTGTCGTAGCTCAATGGGACGAAAAGTACCTAAATGTATAGAATGTTTTCTTTAAAATACTTCGTTATAGAGCTTGATGCCATACTTATTCACTAAATTATGCAAATTTAACAAGAAAACCGCATTTTTAGCAAAATTTGGAACAACTCAGTGAAAAATGATCACATCGAGCTCGGTAAAGTAGCATTTCAAAGATAACACTCTATACTTTCATATGCATTTGGTCCCATTACGCTGCGATACCTGATGCACACAATGTACCATCGCAAACACGGACCTTTGATTATCAATTTTGCATCCTCTCACTTTATTATCCGCCATTTTGAAAAAAATGGCCAAGCATAATTGCCATTCAGATATTCTTAAAGAGGACGTTTCAAGCTTCATTTTGCATTTCTGCGCATATTTGTATCTTCATTATTTACCAAGTTATGATCATTTGAAATTTTGTAATTTTTTCCCAAATTTTTAGTGTACCGGGTTTTTTGCGTTTGAGTGTATATTTTTTTTATATGTGTGTGTACTTATCCTATGATTATGTGTATGATTATCTTTAGGGTTATCATTATAAAACTTATCTCTAGATTTGATTAAGTGGTGTCCTAAATGGAGGGGAAGGGGCGGCGTAATTCTTCAGTCTCGATCGCCTGGCCGATCGCCAGCAATTCTTGCTTGAATTCCTTGTAGCCGATGATACTGGCTCGTGCCAGGTATAAGTCCACGTCGGCTGCTTTTCCTCCTTCTGGTTTCCTTATCTTCATTATCCCGCTTTGCCCTTCCGCGAATAGTCTGGTGATTTCTCTCGTGGTTTTAGACCAATAAACTGCGGATTCTATTGTTCTTAAGCGGCGAAGCCCTAATGCAATGGCTTGCCACGGCATCTGGTGAAATTGGTTCGGCAGGTGATGCAGGTGCGTCACTGGTTTTTTCACTGTCCGTCCCCAATCACTTAGCGTGATGACTGCTGAATGTCCTGACAACGCGGTGATCTTTCCCCTGTACCACTCGTCGTCGTCTTGCACAGCGACCAGTGCCCCGACTAATTCCTACGGTTCCTTTCGAGTCGTAATACACAATTCTCTATTAAATGTCCCGTTGCCTTACAATATCTATAGTGATCCGACGTATTCTGTGCAGTCCGATGATTCTGATTATTATTCGATGGCTGATCTTCGCGGCAATCACGTGCGTTGTGGCCGGATTTCCCACATACTTGACATGTTACTGGTCGCGATAGATTCTTAGCAATTTGCCTTTCGCGACATTGAGATGCTAAGTGTCCGCGTCTATTGCATTATTGACATATTTCTTCACTGAGCGTAGTATTATAGTTGGAATTAGCATAACAATTTCGAACAATGTGTCCCATTTTATTACAATTTCGACAAATCAAAGTATTTATATTTGATGAGTTACTTCGGTATTCTCTAGAGCTATGACCAGGACGTTGGCAATTTTGACAAATAATATTTGATTGATTACGATATAACAGACAATTTTGTGCGGAATGACCAGGTTTGAGACAGATTTGACACGAAATAATATCACTTTGAACTATTTTCACGGGATTACGAGTATTTAGGTCTCTAAATCGACATTTATCAGCATTATGTCCGCGTTTTTTACAAATTTGGCAAATTAAAACTTCATTGCTTAAATTCGGTGTCGTTACGTTGTGCAGAGGTAATCGGCAATTGTCCTCGGTATGTCCGGTTTTTTGACATGTAGAGCAAAAATTCGTAGCAGGTGAAAAGACTGACGGGCTACGAATATTTTTAATTGCTCGTAATTCCTTTTCGATTTCTAACGCGTCTCGTATGGTATGTTCGGCATCTAAATTTCTAGAGACACGCTGCTCAATTTCAGGTATTAATTCTCTAATAAAACTATGGCATAATTGTTTTTCTAGTAAAGTTGTATACGCCGCATCGGCGGACCCGATGTTAGTGCGATAGGATTCTAAAATTCGTTTCCCCGTGGATTTTACTCGATTTGCGTACGCGATAACTGATTCACCGGTTCTTTGATGTATGCGTCCTAATTCGCTTTGTAATTCGGGATAACTTTTAAATGATCCGAAAACATTCTTTAAAAATTTTGTTAATTGACTGACGAGCGAGAAATCTTGGTCTTGCACTGCATGTCGAGCTTCTCTCGTTAAACGCGTATAAAGCACTCTCGTTAAATATTTTTCTTCCTCGATCAGTGTCATTGCCTTTGCTAAATTACATCCTTCTATAAAATGTTCTACTGGAATATTTTGTCCGTCAAAGAAAGGAACGGCACCAATGGCGTAATGCAACGTATTATTACTCGTTTTTATTAATTTTGATTTATTTTTTTCTGAAACTTCAAAGTTTTTTATAAGAGGAGTCTCGCTTCCCGCCGTCGGTTCTTTATCGTTTAACGTCTTTGTTTTACTTATCAATTCTATTTCTTTGCTCTTTGAAATTTCTAATCTTTCCGTCGGTGGTTTATCGCTTGACTCTCCTGCAGATCCGGTAACTGCTAAGCGGAAAGAGTATAGAGATTCACCAAGAGGGCGATATAAGGTAGGTTGTGCTTCGTTACAGTATTCTATCACTGATGTAGTCTGTTCTAGACTTTCATCTGGAAAAGGACTAAGAAGGTTACCAAAAGCTCGCGGTTTTAATCCAAATGCAGTCTCTGAAAGCGGACTGTCACTCAAAATTCTCCGAATTTCAGGAGTAGAGGGCTCATGTATAGGAATGAGGGTAGATGCGGAGGGAGCACTTGGAGATTCAGAGGATACAGTAGGTACGTAAGGTGTCGATGTGTATTGCGGCTCGATTGTTTTAGAAGGTTTAGGCGTTGCTTGTATGGCCTGTTGGTATGCCTTTTCAGTCTCGGATTTATCTGAATTCGATCGCGTATTCATGCCCCTTTTCAACTATCGCTCAATTCATCCCGGACGAGCCCCCAATTTTATATGTCCGTCCTGGAGGAGGAATGCAACTTGACGCTTGCTTTCGCAAGCTCCGACGTACTCGCAAGTCTGCGGTGCAGATCAAGGATCAGAATGATCCCTTTATCTGGCGCGGGCGTATGTCGGTGGTCCTTTATTTAGGTCAAGGAACTGAATCCTTTTACCTGGGATAGGACTGTGAGCGACGGTTGAGGGAAGGGAGAATTTTTTGGTCGAGAATAATTATTAGGAAAACGTGATTGGCTTATAATTACAAAAACTTGTTTTATTAGTAATTAGACGGATGTTCACAATGAAATAAAATTTATAAGTTTTTATAAAGTGTACGTATACATATATGTATAAACAATCGCGGTCTGAGCAAAATTCCGTATCCGTTATGTCCGACTGTGATCGAAAAGATTGGGCCCCCGGCGCACCTGATTTAACAATTAAGGCGGAATGCCAAGGGACTAGAAAAAGGGAAGCAAAGGAAAGGAATAGAAAAGAAAGAAGAAAAGAAGAAAATGAAAAGACAGGGGGACACTCAGGCAAAAGAAAGTATAAATAACTTACTGCTGGTTCTATGATGCGAGTCGACAATGAAAAGTATAATTGCTACGTGTCTGTGAGGATGGACCCAAGTTTGCGCCAAGAACAGGAAACTGGTCTCAGCAGGATCTCTCGCAATGTTTCAAGGACGCACGAAATCGTTGCACAGAAGAATCAATAACTGAAGAACTCTGATCTGCCTCACTAGTAGGCTTGGTTATTAAGAGACCCTGAAGGGGTGTTGGCGAGAAGACTCTGTCCTGGCTGCGGGTCGGTCGAGAGGAGAAATAGAAGTGGCATAGCCTTTTCATTTTACTAAAAACGTCACCTCGGTTGAGAGGATATTGGAAGTTACGTCAAGCTCCAAAGTTTATGTCCAAAAATAGGTATAGGATTTTGTTGCAAACTTTTCGGAGGTGGGGTTTTAGTGGAGTTCTTAGATAAATATGATAAAGGATTGGGTATCTATGACAGTAAAAGACTTCAAGGTTCCGTTAGGGTTAGTCAGAGATTGTGCGCGATAAAAATTTATGAATAACGTGGGAAACGCATGAGTTTCCGAAGGTCAAAGGTTAGTAATATCATATAACAGCATGAAAGATTGTCTGGTCGGTCCATCTTCAAAGAAAATTGTTGCTCCGAACAGGAAGTTATTTAAGGTTATTTGGAGAGGAGATATATGGCCAAAATGACTCAGCGGATCTTTTCCGACGGAAATAGAGGAAACTCCGGTGATTAAAGCAGAGAAAAAAAAGAAAGAGAAATCTGTGTGTGTGACGTCACTGTTCTCGGAGGGTCGCGAAATATGAACATTTGGTCGTATAATATAAAATGCAATCCGCCCTACTTGACAACAAATTTAAAGTACGCGGAGTCCGCAGGACGTAACACCAGGAACATATGGACTCATGAGGGATATATGAAATGATCTATTTTTATTTTTCACTATATATTCTTCTAGAATGATACCATTGTGTATTTTGAACTTAGAATTATAAAATCGACATCATGGTACCAAACTAGAAGAATATATGTGAAAAATGGAAATCAAAATAGATCATTCCATATATTTCCAAATTATTCTATATATCCCCAGTTTACAGCACATATAACATTTATGGAAAGAGATAAATTGTCGTGTAAGACTGCAAAAATGTATAAACAAGGACAGCCTTTTTGATATTTTGGAAGAAGAATGTAAATATTTGTTGTACTGATATTCAACATATACAGATATATAGCTCATTAGAAATAGAGTATAAGTGTCACATTGCTAATAAATTATTTACTGAAGTGTTATGCACTTACTTTGTATTTTTAATGATATAAGCATTCCACTTATTGCTCAGTCGCAGATAAAAAATATTTCTTTCCCCAGTTTTTTCGTAGCAACGCTGTAACAAATTTTATGAAGATTATTTATATTTATATATAATAATGTGTTACATATCCTTGATAATTATAACACTTTATAGGATGTGAAGTTATCTTATAGAGAACATATTAAAACATACACATATGCTTTAATTTGTCAAATATTTATCATACAGTTAATAGTGTTTAAATTTTTATCTAACATTGCTAGCTTGAACATTATGATGAATACTTACGTTTTAACGTGAACTGTATATTTGCTTTGTACTGCTTAACATTCGGTTCGGTTCGGTTCGGTATATAGCTTTAGGTAGAAGGGTGCACCCATACGCCATTCTCCAGCTGCGTTTAGGGAAGGGAGAGTTAAATGGATTGGTTAATGGATTTAAGGAAGTTGGCTATCTCTTTGAATACGTTAATGTTGCGATTGTTGAAGGCTGCAGCATAGAGATTCCCTGTAGCAGAAACTCCATCCGTGTAGAACAGTCGGAGCAACAAATAATCCGATTCTTTAGCGAAGGTGGGACATCTGAATAAGATGTGCTCCAGTCCCTATTGGACTAACCACATTCACATGTAGCATCATCGATGATGTTTTTGTCCATAAGGTGTAGACCGGTGGCAACGTGATGAGATCTTAACCTGGCCATTAGTGTTATGACGCTTCTATTTACTCCTCTGAGATCATCAAACCAGGGACCTTGAAGGATTTCGTCACAGAATCTTATATAACTGATGCCTTTGTGTGTGAAAGATTCTTCTAGTTCTTCAATTGCTGATTTAAGGCAGGCATTATGGTGTAGATGAATAATATCTTCAGGCATAGGTTTACAGTAGTCCAGGGAAAGAGGTTCGGTACTGAGGGCTCCTAATTTTGCTAAGTTATTTGCCATGTCATTGCCAGGAATGTCTCGGTGTCCAGGGATCCAAATTAATTGGATGTTGATGTTTCTCCTGAAGGCATCCTGAATTTTGGCTTTGATGCAAAAGATAAGTTCGGGGCTTTTGCCTTCAACGTCGTTTTTGTATAGTGAGCTGAGGCAGCTGAAAGAGTCAGAGAAGATACCAACTTTACCTTCCCTAGATTCTAGGGCGATATTTACAGCATGCAGAATAGCTCCCTAGCTATTGAATCCCTATTCAATGTGGTAAATGTAATGCGAGTCAAAAACAGGAATAGCCTCTCTAATCTCCGGTGAAGGAGAGAAGACCCCGAACCCAGCGCTACCGTTACTTAAGATAGAACCATCTGTATATATTTGTCTAGCCAGATTGAGACCTTTTTTTGTAACGAGGAGGAAATCCATTATGGATACCCCCTACCCTCGGGGAAGGGTGGGGGGTTATGCCGGACTCCTACCGGCTAAAACCTTCTCGGGTGGCGCTGCGAAGGGATTTTCCTTTGTCGTCTTTTCCCCAAGAGTTAGAGGGGGAGGGGGAAGCGAGCCGTAGCTCCTCTTCAACCGCCGCTCCCCTTTCACCCCTTACGCCCCGTCTATATGGTTGGGAAGGGGGAAGCTGGCAACGCCTGGGCTTCAACCTCCGTTCCCAGCCAGGCGGGGCGCCGCCCAGATATCGTTGTATGGCTGGCTAACCCACCGAATCAGCCAGCTACCCTACATTGGGAGGGCTAGTTGGGACACCGGGAATCCCCGCCCGGTGCCCCACCCTCCCCCCCGGCGGTTACGGGGGGAACATCTTATCCCCTAGTCGCCGGGCATGTATGTGCTATATCTATAGGCAAAGGAGAGGGCTAGTCCTTTTTCCTTCCTACCCACATTCCCGTAGGTGTGGGCCAAGTGAGGCGAGGGGGGAGGGTGGTCTGACAGCTATGTCGTCTCACTCTCCCCTCGTCCTCATCCGACCCCTGTTTTGGGGATCGGCGGGCGACTAGGAGGTGGTGATCCCACCATCTCTCAGTCTTTTTCTTCCAGTGGCCGCGACCAATGCCGCAGGCACTGGGCCTCGTCGTCGTTCCCGATTGGATCCCTCTCCTCCCAAGTTTTGCCTTCCGTGGGGCATCACTCGGGTAGAGGGGGTCCTTCCCAAGGTAGTGGTGGGGGGACGTGGTAAGGAAGGGGGATGAGGTGGGGAGTAGGGAGGGATAGGATGTGGGGGAGGGGTGGGAGGAAGGGGTGGCAGGGGCGGTGGAGGAACCATACACCTAAACGCCTCTTCTTCTGAGGAGTCTACATCCTATTCCCGGCTGGGGGAGCGGCGCTCGGTTCGGCGACGTTGCCATCTCCTCTGCGCTTGCCTCCTTCCCTCCGCCTGCCGGCGGGTCTCCTTTGCGACCTCCTTTTGCCTCATCACTTCCTCGCAAAAGGAGGCGAACATCCTATTTTTTCTCACTCCCCAGTATAGTGGTGACTACACTGAGGAGTGAGAGATCTGGGCCTAGCTCCTTGACCACGACTCCGCGCTCCGCTGCCCATGCCGGGCAATCCTGGAACGTGTGCTGCGCGGAGTCGTGGTCATGCTCGCAGTGGTGGCACTGCGCTGTGCGTTCCTTTCCTATTCTTTGCAGGTACTCACCAAAGCATCCATGCCCGGTGAGTACCTGCGTCATTCTGAAGGTCAGGGCACCCGATGCCCTGTCCACCCACTCTGGGAGACAGGGCTGGACGGCCTCGACAGTCCTCCTACCATACCTAGCGTTTGCCAGATTTCTCTGCCATCTAAGGAGGAGGTTCTGCCGAGCCTGATGCCTTATTTGCTGCATTTTCCTAGCGAGCGCTGCACCTATCCCCCACTTCTACGGAGCTCCCCCCTTTTCCGGTACATTAGAGCGAGGAGCTCAAGGGGGGGTATGCCCGCCAGGAGGTGGCCGTCGCCACCACGTGAGATACTGTCCTGTATCCCCGGATGACCCTGACCGCCACCGTCCTATGCGCCTTGCACAAAAGCGCTTGCAACGGACAGCTGACGGCCAGGGCCGCCGCCCACACTGGTGCCCCATAAAGGGCTACGGAGTTGGGTACCCCAGCGTGGAGGCGACGCGCTTTCCTGTCTGTTCCCCCGACATTTGGCATCAACCTAGACAGGTTGGCCGATATTACCCTTAGTCGGGGGACCAGGCGGCTTATATGCTCTTTAAAGCACTAGGCGCCGTCCAAGGTGAGGCCCAGATATTTCATCTGGGCCTCAATAGGGACCCTGACCTTCCCCATCCGCAGCTATTGTGCCTGGGGTGGCTTCATCCCTCGTGTATGAAAGAAAATTGCTTCAGTTTTTTTTTCAGCCACCACCAGGTCTATGCTGCGAATGGCACGCATAGCGCAGGCTACTGCGAAGTTTGCCGTGCACACGGCCTCCCCAAGTTTTTCCTCCCGGCCAGTATGAGCATGTCATCTGCATAGCAGATTATGCTGCAGCCGGAGGGGAGGGCAGTCCGGAGGACATTATCGTACCCGAGATTCTATAGGAGGAGACCCAAAACGGACCCCTGCGGAACCTCGCAGTACATCCCTCTCTCGCGCATCTTGCCGTCGGCGTCCCTCCAGCTTAGACACCGACCCCGGAAGTAATCCCGGATGACGGCCGTGAGGTAGGGCGGCAAGCCAAAATGGTCCTCCGTGGCCTCCAGCACCCTACCCCAGGGCAGAGTGTTGAACACGTTGGCTATGTCTAGAGCCACAGCCAGCGCCACCCTGCCCTCTTCCATGATGGCCTCCGTGAGGACCCGTAGACGCTGAATCGCGTCCACGGTTGACCTGCCCTCACGAAAGCCATATTGGCCGTCATCCAGGTCTGGACCTGTCCGGGCCATATGCTCCACGAGGCGGGCTGCTATCACTCGCTCGAACACCTTACCCGCCTCATCCAGGTGGCGTATGGAGCGATACGCGGAGGGGGAGTCCTCAGGTTTGCCCTCTTTGCGGAGGAGGACCACACTGGCTCTCCGCCAAACTGGGGGGAACCTTCGTTCTTTTAATGCCTGTGTGAAAAGGCTAGCCATTCTCTCATTCAGATATCCCGAGGCCAGGGTCAGGACCCGGCCAGGGACGCCATCAGGACCGGGTGCTTTCCGGCTTTTGATCCCCCTGATGGCTCTGGCCACCTCCTCCTCAGTGACCCCCGGCACCTTCCCCTGCTGTTTGGGGGTAGGGATTTGGTACGGGCCAAGTGGATTCCCTTCCCTAATTGGGAAGAGAGTTTCCATGACCCTTTCCAGGAACCGGAGATCCATTGTTTCCGTGAGTGGGGCGTCCATGGCTTTAGCTTTTGCATAACCATTTTATATGGACGCCCCCACGGATCCGCGTCTAGCGTGAGGAGGAGGGTGTCCCACCCTTTTCCTCTGGCCGCCCCTATTGCGTCCCGCAGTTTTTTCGCCGCTCTACAGAATTATTTGCGGGCGGCCAGAACAGCTTTGGGCCTGCCTCCGGATCTCTCTGGTTCCGAAGTCTTCTGAGTTCCCACCTGAGATGGACGGACTCCCGCCGAAACTCCGCGATTTCCTCCGTGCACCACCAGGCGGTTCTCTTGAGGCAGGATCTGACCCTGGGCATGGCCTGGTCACACGCTCGTGTGATCATCTCCATAAGGTCTGTCACCCCAGAGTTCAGATCTTGCCCTTTCGTCCTTTGTGGCCAGGTGGCTGCCTCAAGGAACATTTCCAGTTGTTACTTGTTCAACTGGCTTAGGACCCACCTTTCCGGTCGGGGTCTCTTACCTTGCCTGGGCCGCAGTCCATCGGGGGAGAGTTCCATTTCAATAAGTAGATGGTCCGAAAGGGACTCGAGCTTCTCCGCCACCTCCCAGGCCCGCACCCGCCTCAGGGCCGCAGGGGTCGCCCACGAGAGATCTATGATAGATTCCCCCTACGACCCTACAAACGTAGATTTGTTACCTACATTTAGCAGGTGCAGGCCCAATTCCGCGGCCCAGTCTTCTACTTCCTCCCCCCGCCTGTCACCATCCCGGGATCTCCATAACTGGGATTTGGCGTTGAAATCACCGGCGATGATGACAGGCCCCGAGAGGTACCGTCTAACGGCCCTCCCGATTTTTTGGAGCCTGGACCTGTAGCTCGGCAGGTCTAGGCTCTTTGTTGGGGGGAGGTAAACCCCGACCACTATCAGGGCCCCCCAACTGGCCACAACGTATCTCCTCCTTTTACCTAACGAGGCTGCGGGAGGGGAGTTTTGGCTAGCCTTCCACACTACCGCGACGGAGCCCAACTCATCCCCAAACCACCTAGAGTTCCTGGGGACACGATTGGGCTCCGCCGCGATACCCAGCCCCGCACCGCGCTCCGTCATTGTGTGCTCGAAGAGCGGTAATGCTTGACGGGCGCGGTGCAGGTTGGATTGTAGGAGCTTGGTGGCCATTATAATGATGTTTCCTTTTCAACTACCATCACTTTTCGCCCAAGCTCCCCCTCCCTGTCGCTATCGCTCTCATCCTTTGGGCGGACGCGCTTCTCTCCCCTCCTCTCTATATCCATCTCCTCTTCCCTCTGCTTTTCTTGGGAAGTGGGAGCCTGGAGGAGGGGGCAAGGGTTCAGCTGTCCCCTCATTCTCCCTTCCCTCAGTAGGAGTGGCAGTGGGTGCGGATGGCATCGGTACGGGTGCCTCAACGACTACCCTCTACCCCTTCCTTACTTTCTTTTTGTTTGGGTGACAGGCCGGTCCTCCCATCCTATGTCTCGACGCCTGCCCCCTTTCTTCGTAAATTTGACACCTGGCCTTTGCTTCGCAGCCACTGGCCAGGTGTCCTTCCTCTCCGCATCTGTAGCAATTACGCCTTCTATCGATACTGTTGCTATAATTACTCTGGATGTGCCCTTTCTCGAGACACCTGTAGCATTGTAACGGCTTCGCCTCTAGTAGATCTATTCTGACCTGCGCCCACCCTATGCTTATCTTCCCCCCCTTCCACGGTCTTCTTTGCTGCCGCCAGAGGGTATTGTAGCCGCAGGGTTCCAAGGCCAGCCGGTGTGGTCCTTATCTTCCCGGTTTTAATTTCTTTTATCCCGCAGCCTCCTTTCTTCCTCACACATTCGGCTGCTTCCTCTTCTGTAGTCGAGATTTCTAGACCTCTCAGTCTGATCTCTCCTATCTTTTGAGGGCGGTTCACTTTGACCTTTTCTGCCAGAATCTTCCTCAGTCAATTCGCAAGCTTGTCCGCTCCTAGTCTCCCCGGGGATCTTCAGAACAAGAGCGCCGGTGGCATCTTGCCTTGTCTTATTTTAGATATCCCCATACTGTCTACGTCGATTTCCTCTTCGCTTCTGCTAATAACTCTTTTTATTTGCCCTTTCCGCCGTCGTGATTGTTATCGCCGCGGTGTTCGGTACCTTCCGTTTAGTTTTCTTCCTTTCTTCTCCTCCGACCGGTCCTTTTCCCCCTGCACTAGCGGGCTGCCTTACTTGTTGCAGCCTCCTCTCCGCCTCCTTTCTTTCTTTCCGCTTCTCCTTCCTTCCCACTACCTTCGTCCATTGTTTCTGAGTTTGGGTTGTGGGATTCTCCTGTTGTTGCCGCGGTAGCCGGGGGTATTTCTTCTCCCCCAGGGGAGGTGGGGTAGAAGTTTTTTGGTGGGTCCTCCCCCTTCCTGTCCCTGTTTTCCGGCCGTGTTACCCGCTTTTACCTCCGTTTCCTTCTTTTTTTTTCCTTCCTCTCTTCTCTTTGGAGAAGAGGTCCACGGGGTCACCCCTTGCCTCGAGTCGCTTCTCTTCCTTCTTCTCTTCCTTCTTTTGAAATCGCGACTGCTCCTTTTCCTTCCCTTTCTCTAACGGCCACCCACTCATTCATTGCCTTGAATAGCTTGGCCGTTATTCTTTCCTCCATGGATTCCTCCTTTTCCTTTTCCCTTGCCATGTTCTGGTCTTCGATCCTTATCCTTGTATTCAGCAGGATATCCTCCCTTATTTTAGGGCCAGGTTTGCTTTTTCCCTGCGCCCTTGTCTCTTCTATTATGGGGTGTACCTTTCCTCGCTTTACCTCTGCGGACTGGACCTCGATGGCCCCAACGACCATCGGATTTTCCTCTGTGTCGGCATCCGGGGGCATGATCGCTCTCCCTCGGGTCCGCGTCCTCATTTCTTCCTCTTTCACATACTTCGGATGAGAGGGATTCGTTGGTGCAAACGACGTCGGTGTTGGTGACGCCTTCTTTATGGCCCGCACTGTCTCCCTTAAATCCTCCATCTCTTTCCTCATCGCCTCCTGCTCCGTTCGTAGTCTTTTATTCTCCTCGCGCAGCTCTTCCGCGATCTCAATGTTCTCCCCACTTTTGCCCGTGTCTATTCTCTTGACCATGAGCGTTGTTCCAGCCGTAATTGCCGCCGAGGCATCCCTCAGTACCTTTACGTACGTCCTTTTTAAGTTTTTGGACTTGACCGAGAAGCCCAAAGTCTTCATTGCCGCTTCCAAGACCGAAGCAGCCAGGTCCCTAAACGGAGCCTCTTTCAGTTAGTCGGTCAACCTCCTTAACTCCGCCTTGTATTTGCGGTTATCCGAGCAGTCCCGGAATGCCACGGCCGGACCCTCCAAACCTCGTATCAGTTTTTCCTCTCTTTTCCTGGCCATGAGCCCCTCCTTCTTGACCAAGAAGGCCAGTTTTTTCCTGCACTCGCCCGTTGTAATTGGTCTTCTCCTTGGTCGAGTGGCCTTCTCCTCGAATCTCTCCTCGTACGTTTCCCCATTCGATTTCCTGGGGATATCGTACTTCCCCTCCTTAGAGGCTACCACCTTCTCTCTTCCATCAGACGAGGCTGATTCGGATGAGGTCCCTACTATCCCGACAGGCGACCTCGACCTGGATCTGGAGACGCTCTTTAACCTCGCACTTCTCCTGATGCTGGCGTTGCGGTAACCCCCTCTCTTTGCCATGTTCCAGCTGATCGGGATGCTAGAAGCAATCTCCGCCTTCCCTTTTTTAGAGCTGCAGGGAGCATGCAGCTCAATCATGTCCTTGGACATTGCCGTGGTCGTCATAGTCTGTTTCAGGTCCGAGTTGGGTTTGTTATTATAAGAATCGCTCATTTTGATCTAAACCTCACAACTCCGCACGGCTCCGCTGCCCGGGCATGCCCGCATCCCCCGGAAGGACGAGCCTCCGACTTCCCCCAGAGGAGCAGCACATGGCTCGAGTCAGCGGAATATTCATCGCCGACACTGGCCTCCCGCCCCTTACACGCGCCCTAGCCATCATTTCTGATGACCAGGCCACTTTCGGGGGTCCCGTACCTCCGGCAATACGGGCACCGTACGGAGCGCCGCCACGTAGGGTCCCATGGAACGAGGTAGCTCACCAGTGTCGCATTCCACCGGGAGCGCCTCTCCCGTGGCAGCCAGCGTGCTCGCGCCGCCCGAGGATCCGCTTTAGGACGATGCGATCGCATTCCCTCGGACACAGCACACAAGGGTTCCGGCCCCGCCTCGGAATACATCCGAGCGGCCCGGAACACCCCTCCACCCCCCGGGTGCCATGAGGGTTTCCAAACCCTCATGGTGTGCAGACTCGGGTGTGGATTCCTCCCTGCACCCGGCCGTGACCGGGACGGATGAGGGAGAGGTCCTTCCCCTTCGGCTGCCGCAGCACCGGCGTGCAATGTCTCCGGGGGTGGGGTCCTCTATGATGGCGCACGAGGGTGTCTCGACCCAGAGCTAGGAATATGTCCGAGCGGTCCGAGACACCCCTCCACTCTCCGGGTACCATTGGGGCAAGCTCCCAAGGTGTGCAGACCCGGGTGTGGGATCCTCTATCCTCCCAGCCGCGGCTGGGACAGATGAAGGAGAGAGGTCTTCCCCTTGTCGGCCGAAGCCGAGCGGGTGAGGGAAAGCGGGAAGGTCCACCTTCTTTGGCTGCCGGAACACCGGTGTGCAATGCCTCCAAGGGTGGGACCTCTCAGGACGTGATAGGGCACTCCGGCCCCGACCTCGGACGGAAACGTCCGAGCGGCCTGGAGTACCCCTCCGCATCCCAGGCACCATGGGGGAGGGATCCCCATGGGGTGGAGCCCTAGGTGCGGGTACGTCCCTCCACCTCCGATCCGTCCATAACGGACAGGTTAGGGCGGGTAAGGAGGGGGTCCTCTCTCTTCGGCTGCCAGAGCACCGACGTATAATGCCTCAGAAAGAGGGGTCCCCTTCCCGAAGCGAGTGCTGAGGAGGTCACCCCTTTCGGCTGCCGGAGCACCGGCGTGCAATGCCTCCAGGGGTGATAGTCTCCTCCTACTCGCTTCATGACCAGTCTGGTCATAGACCAGGCTGATCGGCCAGCCTGGTCGGGTGCTCTTGGTCCAGTCTCTCCGTACAGACCATTCCGGCATGGTAGAACCTGCCAGGGGCCGAAACCCCCGCCGGTACAGCTCTGTACATCATTGGAACTTTCAAACCCTCCCACCACGACAAGGTGGCACCCACGGGAGGAAAAAAGAGGACACTTTTTTGGTCTCCTCCCCCACTCGATGACCAGTACCTATATAACCTAACACAATTGATGGCTATCCCTTCCGAAAAGGCCCCAATGCTCGACGACTTTTGCCTGACGGATCAGGTCGCCCGAGCCAGATTGAGACTGACAATAGCAGAGTTAGCCAGACGAGCAGTCCAGACGAGGACAATTTCCTGGTTAAAGTACCAGTAATTACCTACTTTTTTTTTTAATTCTTTGATTTTATTAAAAAGATTCAAAGAGACGTTTATTTTGAAACTGCGGATATCATAATGGAAAAAGAAAGCGGGGATATTGGGAGGAGGGTTAAGAGAGTCTAATAATGTTTTATGTTTAGAAATGTTACTAAATAGAGAGTCCCTATTAATGAGGCAATTTTCATTGAGGTTAGCTTCCTCCCTATCATTAAGGCAATTGTTTATAGATTCAATAAGCGGATTGGATCCTATTGAACGACTTTTAACATATATTTTAAAAGAAAGGAATCTCCATCTGTGTAAAAGTGGCCATTCAGCGATTTGGTCCAAAAGTACATTAGTCGGGGTAATTGACATAAGACCCAGGACTATCCTAGCACATCTATATTGAATTCTTTCCAGTGAAAGGAGTAAATGTCTAGGAACATCCACGAGTACAATGCCCCCCCCCCAGTCCAGTAATAATCTAACCAAGCTTTTGTATACTAGAAGCAACGTTGACGGATGTGCACCCCAACTGATGCCTGCGAATGATTTAAGTAAATTGGCACGTGGCAAACATGCTAGTTTCAATTTCCTGATATGGGGTTTCCAGGACATGTTGGAGTCAAAGACGTACCCCAAAAACGTTGCATTAGGCACAAGAGGGATAATCTTATCCAGTAATTTGAGGTGCAGGCCAAGTGAATTGACATCTCTTTGGATGGAACTGAATCTACTCTTTGAGTCGAAGATGATCCATTTCGATTTCTCATAGGAGATTTCTTGGTCCAATCTATTAAGATTGTTTTGAAGTGTGGCAAATTCAGCATTAAGTGTACGGGAGATGTCCGATACTTTTTTGCCATCCGTAAAAATGATAATATCATCTGCATAAGCAAGTCAATTGGTATTGTCACTAATATTTAGATGAATTCTAGAAATGTAGATATTAAATAAAAGTGGACTAAAAACCGAGCCTTTTTTTTTTTGGTGACGCAGGGGGAATCCATCATGGATACCCCCGACCCCTTTGGGGGGGTCGGGGGTTATGTCAGACTCTTACTGACTAAAATTCCTGCGGGATGCCTACCTGTCGGACCGAGTGGAGGGGAGTCAGGGGAACTACTCCCGTATTCCCTCCCCAACCCCCCGGCCCCAGGGCTCGTTGCCGAGCCCCCCGCCATCCTTTACCGCGCCCTGTTCCGCAAAGGGAATCCAGGACGCGGTCCCGGTCGGTCTAGGACCGACCGGTTGGCCTTCTGGTGTCGCCTATGGGGTGAGGGGGCATCCGCCCTCACCCCTTACCTCCCTCCCCTAAAGTCGGGGAGGTGGGGTTTTTGGGGGAGTGGGCCCGCCCCAAAACGGGCACCACTCCCCCCTAACCTATCCTGTCCGTGGCCAGGGGGGATCCGTCTTCTTCCTAGATGGAAAAAGAGCCGGATCCCCCCTGCCGACGGAGTCGGGCCCGAGGCGGCTGAGGAGGAGGTCTTGGACGCCCGTTAGTCGGGGCTCCTTCCTCCTCCTCAGCCGGTGTCTCCTCGGACCTGCCTAAATGGTCTCCCCCTCTGGGTTGTCGGCCACCCCGTCGTCGTCGACGACGACGGGTTGTACTAAGAACCGAGCCTTGAGGCACGCCCATTGAACCTTTTCTAGAGCTAATGCATTTGCCATTATAAAAACCAGAGACCTCTCTATTTAGTAAAAGGAAAGATATGAAATTTAATATATTCTTTGGAATACCTAGATCTCTTATAATGCTAATCAGTTTAGTTGGGTTGACATTATCAAAAGACCTTTTAATATCCACAAAAATGATGCCTAATTTCTTTTTGTTAACTTCCTTTGTTAACTTCTTATTTATTTAAAGATCTATTTAACTCGTTCTTAAAACAAAATATCTTTCCAGATGCATGGAAAAAGTACTTTATGGTTTTTATACCTAAACCTAATTCTGTGAAACTCCGTCCTATTTCATTAGCGAATATAACATTTAAAATCTTCGAAAATATTATTAAATTCAGATTAGAATGGTGGATTGAGACTCACGGCATTCTGCCCAGCTATCAGAATGGCTTCAGAAAAGCCCCTTTAATATCCACAAAAATGATGCCTAATTTCTTTTTGTTAACGAAGACATTATTGATACGATGTTTTAAACTCAAAATACTATTTGAGCACGAACGACCTTTTCTGAAACCATTCTGATAGCTGAGTAGAATGCCGTGAGTCTCAATCCACCATTCTAATCTGAATTTAATAATATTTTCGAAGATTTTAAATGTTATATTCGTTAATGAAATAGGACGGAGTTTCACAGAATTAGGTTTAGGTATAAAAACCATAAAGTACTTTTTCCATGCATCTGGAAAGATATTTTGTTTTAAGAACGAGTTAAATAGATCTTTAAGTAAATAAGAAATTATGGAAGGTAAGTGTGAAAGGATATTGTAGGTTAGTAGGTCTGGACCAGGAGCAGTCTTTTTTCTTAGGGTCTTATGTAGTATATAGTCCCACTCTTCTTGTGAGATATCTCTCTGAAGAATAGAAAGATTCGACTTAGCATTGTCATGTTGAGGACGCATACATATGTCCTTAAGCTTCAAAATATCGTGAAGGAAACTAAAGGTTACATTATTGCAAGAACGACTAGGAACTGCCTCTCGAAAGGCTTTGCTCGCCGAGACAATTTTCTCCTCAGAAAGATCCTGCGTTTTGTTATTGACCGAACTACGATTCTTAAAACCAGCTATAGAATTCCATGTTTTTTTAATATTTGAGTTTAAATTGAGTTCTTCACAAAAGATTCTATATTTGCCTCTTTTAATCTGCCGTAATTCTTTTTTAACTTTTTTGCACGTTTGATTATAAGCCTCTAAATTTTCTAATGAGGGTTTCTGCTTAAACTTGTGAAAAGCTTCGACTTTTATACGGTGAATTTTACTGCACTCATCGTTCCACCAAGGTGTAGGTGACCTTCTAGTCGAGGATCTTTCATTTTTAACCATGGCTCCTAATGAGATGAGAGCCGCATCAATCTTGCTGTGTAGATCATTATGTGTCTGCACTGGGTTCGAGGATTGTATCAGCTGATCAGCGCTCTCCGGTGATGTAGGTAAATCCTTACTAATGAAAGAAGTAAAGGTGTCCCAATTAATTTTTTTCAGATTGAAGTGAGGCCTACATAATGATTTTTTAAAGGATATATCGTTGAACCTTATCAAAATAGGATAATGATCACTTCCATAAGAATTAGAAAGAACTTGCCAGGAAGATGAGTGGATTAATACAGGAGATATTAAGGAAATGTCTATAGCGCTAAAAGTGGACAAATCTGCCGAGGACCACGTAGGCGTGCCACCATTTAGCAGAATAAATTTTGAGCTAGTAATTGCATCAGCAAGAGTCTCATTGCTCGTAGAAGGATTGGAGAGGTTAGCATACCAGAGAGGGTGCTTGGAATTGAAATCTCCAGTGATAATTACGTTAGGGAGAAGATCACACAACTCAAAAAACTGTTGCCAAAATCGGGAGTTATTGCTGCTTACCGGGTTATTAGGATGATTATACAGCGAAATAATGAAGGTAGAAATGTTATTCAGTTTAGTTTTGGCAATACTGATGTTGATATTGTGATCATGGCACAATTTTGAAAGAGGATTGTCAAGTATGGAAGCGAATTCGATGTTATTGAGTGCAGCGATAGCCGTACCACCACCAATCCCTATTCTATTGTCCGTAATAAGTTTGTAGTTAGGAATAGAGATAAATTGGCAATCTTTCAGCCAGGTTTCTGATAGACAAATTAATGAAGGAGGTTGAGGTAAGGAATTAATTAGGGAACTAAGATCATAAATTTTAGAGTTAAGAGATCTGCAATTTCATTGCAGGATAGTAGTAGGTGCAAAATTACCTTTAGTATTAATAGCCATATTATTCGTTATTGGTAATTATAGGTTGAGCTAAAAAATCAGAGTGATATTTAGTGATAAGGGTGGAAAGGAGTACACAGAGGTTGTTAACTGCAAAGTTGGCTCCTGTAATAATAAGCTGTGGGAAAGAGTCAGGGCATTCCGCTTTAATTTTCGAGCTATATTCAGTGATAAAACTATTAAATTCCAGTAGAGTATAGACGTCGGGATTACAGTCAACTGGAATATTATTATGTGAGTTAGTTTGATCTATAGAATTGATTGCATCATTTTCTGTAGGATTTTCCCTAAAGTAAGCTGAAGAATATTAGGATCGTCAGTGATCTCATTAGGGTCATAGGTATTGTTACAGATGGAAATTGGGGGAGGGGAGGAAGACGTAGTAGCCGTGGCCAGTGACTGAGAAGCCTGAGTAGCTGCAAGGTTAGCCTGATCAAAACCCACTGACTTCTTTCTTCTGCGTACTGTAAGTGCTCTTCGGTTAGAGGTCTGCTTTTTTAAAGTGTTTTTTCTAGACATAACTGAGGAGTATGATTCCAGGATGTCTTCTTTAGTAGGTGTTTGGTTATGTTCTTTGCCCAAGTTAAGATCAAAGTCCTTGAGCCAAGGGGCAAAGTCCAGCAGAGTCGGCAAATCATCATTGTAAGACAGGTTGACCGAAAACCAGTTCTCAGGTTGGTTGATACCTATTGATTTATAATATGAAAATGTTTCCCTAGGTCCTAGTCCTAGTTTAGCCATAATAATCTTAATTTTCTTGTTTTCAATGAATACTGGGCAGTAGTAAGAATTAGCCCTGTGACCGGTTTTAGGAAGGTTACGTCTAATGCAGTTGATGCATGCTATGCTATTTGAATTGCATTCCTTAGATAAATGTTCATTAGAGGCACAATTGTGACATGATCTAGCCTTGTCTCCACCGCGGCACTGAGCCTCAACGTGTCCAAATCGCTGGCAGTTGAGGCATCTTATGACTTTTTGCAAAGATGGAGCGAAACGAATTCATTTGCCCAGGTATAGTGCCCCTTTTAGGGGACAAGAGCCCTTGAAGATGAGGAGCATAATGTTTGTTTGGACTAAGTTATAGGAATCCGGATTTTAAGGATCACTGACTCTCTTATGAATTCGTTTGACTTCTAAAACTTCAGGCCAATTTCCCTCCCATCCTGGGGGGGGGGGGAGAAATATATTTTTTAATTTCTTCAGTTGATTCATCTGGGTCAATATCCCGCGTAATTACACGCGTAGTGACTCGATGGTTTGGTATGTAAGCAACCCAAGTATCCTCTTTGAATACCAAATTGGCCGAAGTAGCGAAATTGTCAACAAATTGGTTAGCTGAGAAAGCATCGTAGAAAAAGATAGAAAATTTCTTTGTACCGAGATTTTTAAGGTTATACGCCGTTTTCCATAAGGACGGGTAAAACTGAGCTACCCATACAGCACAGAAAGATTGCAGCAACATTGCAGCAATCTTGTTTTGCAAGATTGTATCATTGTAACATCATTGCAAAATGTTGCAGCAATATTGCAGCAACATTAAAATGTCCGCTTGCAGTAATATTGCGTTGCAATGATGCAGCAATATTGCATTATAATAGCGCAGCAATATTGTACTGCAATACTGCAGCAATATTATACTGCAATAATACAGCAACATTCTGTTGTAATATTGCAATAACAATGTTATATAATATACAGGGTCATCGAAAAGTATCGGACCCCCCCAATATCTTCAGTTAGAATGCATTTTGGATAAAATGTTCAATAGTAAAGTTATATGGTTTCAAGCGGGGAGTAAGACGAGGACCTTAACTTTGACCTTGACCATGTCCTTCAAGGTCATTTCAAAGTCAACCTTATTTTTTTAAATAGAAAAATTTATTGCATATTCCCCCCAACATTTTATTGCATATTCTTGTAGCTTATCTCGAGAGCTTTCCAAAACACTATAATAAAACATTTTTTCATTAAATACTTTTTGAGTCATAAAGATTTGAAGTTAAGAATTTATTAAGTGGTGTGTGATTCCGGCCAGTTAAGGCAAGAGTGGTGCGTGATTCCGACCAAGGCGAATTTCATTCCAATTGGTTAGCTTGGGCAAAATATTCAATTGTACCAAACAATTCACAACAAATGTTCAAATTGTTGTCCTTCAACAGCCTGGCAATGTGCCAATCTGTTATAAACAACTGAAACCGCATTCCGGAATGTTTCCGACGGTATTAGTTCTATCTCTCGAGTTATTCTCCCTCTTAAATCATCTAAATCTTGAGGCTTGGTGGCATAAACTTTACTTTTCAAGTAACCCCACAAAAAAAAGTCAAATGGGGTCAAGTCCGGAGACCGAGGTGGTCACTCAATATGACCCTTTCGCCCTATCCACCTGTCCTGAAAGACCTCATTCAAATATTGACGGACAATGAGACCATAATGAGGTGAAGCTCCATCCTGTTGGAAATAAATTTCATCCATATTTCCACCAGCTATGTCTCGAATAGCTGGAACAATTTGTTCGCGAAGCATAACTATGTATACTTGTGCTGTCAAATTGCCTTCAATGAAGAAAGGGCCAACTGGTCTACTATTAAGAATATCAGCACATACGTTAACTTTTTGTGGATATTGGATATGATTATCTCTTTTCCAGTGAGGATTAACGTCACTCCAGTATCTACAATTGTGTCTGTTTACATTTCCAGTCAGTTCAAATGTTGCCTCATCAGAGAAAACAATATTATTAAGTAATAGAGGATCGTCGACAATCATCTCCATCATAAGATCACAAAATTCGATGCGTCTAACAAAATCGTCTTCGGACAACTCTTGGACTAAATGGAGTATGGATGCCATTTATTCAATTTCAGAATTTTACTGACAGATGCATGACCGATTTCGTGTTCTTGTGCAACGCGATTGATGGAAATGTGGGGACTTTCAACGAAAGACTGTAAAACATCTAATGCCTTATCATTATTTGTTGCTGTTTTACGTCTACCAGATCTTGGGCGGCTTTTAACGCTACCAATGTCCTCGAAACGTTGAATAGTACGGATTATAGTACTTTTGGAGATCCTATTATTTTCATTCCGAAAATTTTCATTAAATAATCGCGTTACTGTTTTATACCCTCTTTGTTGATCTCCTCATCCTCGCATCATTAACAGTGTTATTCGATCTCTTTCAGAAAGTTCCGCCATTCTTAATTAGAGCAAAGAAGAATTAATCAGGTAAGTGATAGGAAATTGATCTAAAAAATTAAGTAGAGAAAAATACTAATTATTAAATGTTGGTCCAACTATCGATTTATTTATTTCAACCAGCACTAGCAAAAAGCTCGTTGAGCAACTGAAAATCTAATAGATCAATTAATAATATTTACGACAAAATTCTGGGCTATTGGAAACAAAATGAAGATGTTTGGGATAATCAATTGAAGCGCAATGGCTTCTTTTGTTACAGAAACAATTTTTGGGGCTGTTCGTTTTCGTCCACGAAGTGACTGCTGCTCGCTAAGAAGAAGACTACACTGCATCAAAGATTCAAATCAGTGATCCGTATTGTTTGCTCAAGAGCTTGTATTACTATTGGTGCCTGCGAGAGTGAAACAATAAAGATCGGCCCCGCCAACGCTTTCGGGCAGATTTCTACTAACGCCTTCGGATATCACGCATTCGAGCAGCTTCTCGCGATTACCTTCGGGCAGTTTTCCGCCATAACCTACTAGCATAACCGCTTGAAGCCGTACAACTTTGCTACTGAACATTTTTCCAAAATGCATTCTTACTGAAAATATTAGGGGGAGCCGATACTTTTCGATTAATGTATTTTCTTTAAACCAATTAATTGGTCTCATTATTTCGCGCACAAAAGTATTAAGGTTATGATTATTGAAAACTAAATAATATTTTACAAGATATTTTACATTTTGTGTCATAAAATTGTTACCTTCAAACCTTTATAACTCAAAAAGTACTTAATGAAAGAATGTTTTATTAAAGTGTTTTGGAAATCTCTCGAGATATGCTATAAAAATATGCAATAAAATGTTGGGGGTTCCATTTAAAAAAATAAGGTTGACTTTGAAATGACCTTGAAGGACATGGTCAAGGTCAAAGTCAAGGTCATCATCTTACTCCCTGCTTGAAATCATACAACTTTGCTATTGGACATTTTCTCCAAAATGCATTCTAACTGAAGATATTAGGGGGATCCGATACTTTTCGATGACCCTGTACATGCAATAAAGTTACAGCCATTATGCCTACATATATACATATGTGTGTGTGTATGTGTGTGTGTGTGTGTGTACAGAATGGCGTAATAGCTGTAATATACAAAATTAAACAATATAATATTATATAGCTCTAACTATAGCTCTAATATATGCAACTAAACCATTCTAAAACACATGTATTCAACATTTTGTAATTATACAATTCCATATAATATAATTATGTGTTAATCTTTTTTCCACAGATACCAGCAGATGGCAAAATTGTCAATATAACATTATTGTGATATTAAAAATCCGCTTTTTATTACATCTAAAACGAAATATAACAATTACGTCAATGTCATATTTTGTTATAAAAATGTAATAAAAAGCGGATATTTGAATATTGTCATAATATACTGAAGTATTTTTGTCATTTGATATCCACAAGATATCTGTAGAGATTAGCAAACAGCTGTATTACGTAGGATATCATAATTGCAAGTTATTAGTTAGACTCACATACTATAGTATGATGATGATGAATCTTTATTGCTCCCCACTTAGTGGGCTTACAATCTTCCCATACAATTTCTCTCTCTCCGCGCTATCCAGCTTCCTTAACCTATTCTAGTGCCATTCTACCTCCCACCTACACACACGCTGCCCTATCCTGGACTTCCGTTTCCGCTTACATTCTCTCTTGTGGGTGCCCCACCCTCTTCCCTCTCCCACCACCCTCCCCCTCCCCTCCCCTTGCCCCTCCTATCCCCCCTTCCTTCCCCTCATTTCCTCTATCCCCCTCATCTACTCCTCTCCCTCTCCTTCCTCTCCCAACACCCTTCTTACCGCTTCTTGCCAACTTACCCCCTCCCAATTCCATCCCCTTCCACATGTCTCCCATATATGCTCCCATGTCTCCTCCTCCCCCTCACGAACCCTACATCTCCTTTTCTTTTCCTCCTCCCAATGCCTCCCCCCTCTCACCTCACCTAATCTGAACCGAATTATTCTCTTCCATCTTTCCTCCGTCAACCCCCTCTCCAGATATTTCGGCACTCCTTCCCCTCTTATCTCCTTATACCATACATTATATCCCGACTCTCTTATCTTCCTCCATCTCTCCTCTCTTTGTCTCTCTCTCTCCCTCTCCTCTACCTCCTTATACTCCATCCCTCTCTCTCCTCCCTCTTCTATCCCCCTCTCCCTCCTGAACTGCTGTCTTTCCCTTTCCCATCTTCCTATTATCTTTCCCCTTCCCCACCTCCCCTTCATTTCTTCCCACCATTTCCTCGCCATCTCCCCCCCTCTTCCAGCCTTTTCTCAAAATTCCATGCTCTTCTGCCTGCTCTTGTCCTCATCATCTCCCTTCCCAGCTCTTCCCTTATCATGTATCCCGGCGTCCTTCGGTCCACTCCCATTGTCCATCTCATATACCTTTCATGCATTTTTTCCATCTCTTCTCTTTCTTTCCATCCCCATATTTCCGCTCCATACCCCGCTACTGTCCACACCAATGTATCAAATAGCCATATTCTCCTTTTCCAATCTTTTCCCCATATCCTTTTCCCTATCCCCCATACTTCTCTCATCACCACCGCCGCCTTTTTCCTCCTGTCTCTCAATTGCTCTTCTTGCCCCCCATTCCCTTGTATCCAATATCCTAGGTACTTGAATTTTTTCACCTCCTCCAGCCTCTTTCCCTTCCATAACCATCCTATTTTCTTTTTTCTCCCTCCTCCTTTCCTAAACCTCATTACTTTCGTTTTACCTTCGTTTTATCCGTATTTAATTCCAAGCCTTTCCTATCCAAGTACCCTCCCAACCTATACAACATACTCCTCATTTCCTGCTCCTCCTCTGCCAGTAGCACCACATCATCCGCGTATGTTAGTGTATATATCTTTCCCTCTCCCAGCCTTACCCCTCCCCATCCTCCCCTCGCCTTTTCTTCCTCCATATCCGCCATCATTATATTAAAAAGAATTGGGCTCAGTGGACACCCTTGCCTGACCCCCCTCGCCGTCCAAAACTCCTCTCCTATCTGCCCTCCCACTCTCACCCTACTCTTTGTCTCTCTCAGCATTTCTTCCACCCTTCCCACCAATCCTTCTCTAACCCCTCTTTCTCTCATTGTTCTTATCAACACACTCCTGTCCACCGAGTCGAACGCCGCTCTCAGATCTATGAATACCGCTGTCAACCCTCCCCCTTCCCTCCCTACCTGCCTGTTAATCAGATAATTCAACGCATATATTTGGTCTATTGTTCCCATTCCTTTCCTAAACCCTGCCTGATTCCCCGCCAATAATCTCTTCCCTTCCAGTTCTTTCAATCTTTCCGCTAGCACCTTCGCATAAACTTTGTACAACGACGGTATCAGTGTTACTCCTCTGTACTCCTTCACTGTCTCCCCTTTCCCCTTGTTTATTATTGGCACTACTATCATCCCTCCTTCCATCCCTCCGACCATCCTTCTCCTCTCCACACCCTCCTGCAAATGTCCCCTGCCCACCTCCCCACCTCTTCTCCTCGATATTTCCATACCTCATTTGATATCTCATCCGCCCCCATTGCCTTCCCATCCTTCAATCTCCTTACCACCCCCCTTATTTCCTCCCACTCTATCTCCGCCTCTTCTGCCTCCTCTCCTCCCTTCCTTCCTCCTCTCACCACTCTTCCTTCTACTCCCCCTAACATCCCCATAAAATATTCTTTCCATTCCCTCATTCCTATCTCCCTACTTATTCTTTCCCTTCTTTTTCTTTCCTTATTCACCAGTTCCCACACTTTCCCTTCCGTCTTTGCCTTTTCTATTTCCCTCTCTATCTCCTCCTTCTCTTCTCTCTTTTTTTCTCGCACAACCTCTTGTAATCTTTCTTTCCCTCCCTATATTTCTCCTCCTTTCCCCCTCCTCTCCTCAATTCCCTTAGCCTCTTCCTTACCTCCCTCTTTTCTCTTCTACATTCTTCGTCCCACCACCCTCTTCTATCTCTCTTTTCCTTCTCCCCCTCTATGTCCCATTTTTTCAACGCTTTTTTTTATCCTCTCCTCCCTCTACTCCATTTCCTCTTCTAACTCTCCGCTCCTTCTCTCTCGTTCTCCTATCTTTCTCCTAAACCTCACTCTTCCTTCCACATCCCATATACCCCTTTTTATCCCCTCTCCCTTTCCTTCCCTTCCCTCCCTCCCCTCTTCCTCCCCTCCTCCCTTATCGATACCACCATCGGATGGTGATCCGAATCTATTTCATCTCCTATTTCTAACCTTTCTATCTTCCTTCTCCCTTCTCTATCTGCTATCACGTAGTCTATGATCGTGTTCCCTCTTCCTCCCGTGTAGGTGAATTCTCCTTCCTCGTCTCCCTTTATATTTCCGTTCAATATTTCCCATCCCCTCTCCTCTATCACCCTCACCATCTTCCTCCCCTCCTTATTTATTTTCTTGTCTTTTGACTTCCTTCCTCTTTCGCCCTCCCCCACCCCCTCCTCCCCCTCCCTCTTCCCCCGTTCTCGCGTTAAAATCTCCCCGTATTAACGTTCTTCCTCCTTCTCCTTCTTCCATCCATTCTTTCATTCCCTCCATTTTTCGTTCCAGATCTCCATTCACATACACTCCCATAATTCTGTCTTTTCCCTCCTGCTCTCACTACCCCCTTCATTCTGCCCTCCTCCTCCTCCTCTTTCCCCTCCTCCTCTACCACCTTCATTTCCTTTCTTATCCCCATCAACATTCCCCCACATGCCCTCCCTTTTTTATTCTTTCGTCTCGCCAATTGTACCTTCCAAATATACTCCCCTGGCAACTTCCTTCTTATCTTCTCCCACCCTTTCCCATCCAACCACGTTTCCATCATCACTACTTTCCATTCCTTGAACTTCTGCCAAAACTCCTTGTCCTTATTCGCTATTCCTGCTACATTCCAGAACGCTACTCTCCATCTTCCCTTCTCCCTTTTTTCCTCTCCTTTTTCTTTCTTCCTCCTCTCTCCCCTTTTCCCCTCTTCCTCCTCTCCCTTCCATCCCTTTTTCCTCCTCCCTTCCTCCCCCTCTTCCCCTCTTCCCTCTCCCCCTTCCCTCTTTTGTTCCCTCTCCCCTGTCCTATCCTCCGCCCCTGCTCTCTTTTCTTGTTCCTTCTCTTTTTCTTTTCCGCCCCCCTCTTCATTTCCGTCCTATCCACCTCTCCCTCCTCCCCCACTCCATCCCTCCCCTCCCGCCCCCTGCTCCTCACCTCTCTCCCCCACACCCTCCCTCCTCCATCTCCTCCCTTCCCCTCACTTTGCCTTCCCTTGTCCTTCCCCCTTCCTTTCTTCCTCCCTCCACTTCTGCCCCTTATCATTCCTCAATACTTTTTCCTCCATATCCCACCTCCACCATTCCTCATTTATTCTCACCCTATTCCTGTCAATAAACGTCCTTTTTCCTTTTGCTTTTTCCTCCCTTGCCACCCTTCTTACATTCCATCTCCCCCTTCTTTCTTCCGTTAAATCTTCTTCTATCCATATCTCCCTCCCTTTCAAGTTCTTTTTCCTTTCCAACACTCTCTTTCTCTCCTCCCCACTTTTCATTTCCACCCCTATCATTTCTCCTAGTTCTTCTCTATCTACCTTTATTTTCCTTATCTTTTCTATCCTTGCCTCCGCTCCTATTTCCTTCAATAATTTCTCCACTTCTTCTTTCTCTCTCCCATTCTCTATTTTTAACCCTCTTATTATAATATTCTTTTTCCTACTCTCCCTTTCCTTCCTTTCCATTTCCCTCTCCATTCCCCTTATTCTCTCTTCCATCTCCTTTTTATTTTCCTTTTCATTTTCCTCTCCCTCCCCCCTTCCCCTCTCCTCCAACTTATCCACCCTTTCCTCTAATTTCCTTATCCCCTCTTCTCTCTCATCTCCCCTCCCGTTCCCCCTTCCTTTCTTCCCCTCTTCCTCCAAGCTCCTTATTCTCTCTATCATTTCTCTCTTCTCTTTTTCCCATCTCTCTTCCTTCCTCCTCATCTCCTCCCTCATCTCTTCCATCCTCTTTTCTATCCCCTCCAATCCTTCCTTCATCTGTTTCTTTATTTCTCCTATATCTTCCCTAATCCCTATTGCCATTTCCTTGCCTATTTTCTCGCACATTACCTTAAACCTCTCCTCCTCTTCCCCTCCCCCTCTTCCCAACTTCAGCTGCACCTTTTTCCTTTCTCCTCCCGTCTCCCCCCTCCCCCCTCTCCCCTTCATCTCCTCCCTTGTCGCCTCTCTCTTTCTCTTACTCCATTCTACACTCCTTCCACTCCCTGCACTCTCTACACTCCCTACACTTCCTACACTTTTCACACTTCCCCTGCTTCCTGTGCTCCTCAATCTTTCCTTTTCCCCTCTTTCTCCCACTAACCCCCTTACGTCTCCTTTTTTCCATCCTCCATCTCCCTTTCTAGCCTTTCTCTCCCTTTTCTTCTTTACCACTCCCTCTACTCCCTACCTACTTCCTCCTTTATTCACTTCCCTCTGGCGCTGTCACCTCTCCCGTCACCCACTGTTACCACTCTATCTCCACTCTATTCCTCTATACTCTGTGCCCTTCTTCCTGCCTTGTCACCCAACCTTCTTGATCCTGAATTCCTCTCTGCCCTGTTCCACCTTCCTATCCCTTTCCCTTCCCCTCCCTCTCTCCCCTCCCCTCCTCTCCCGCCCTTTCACCCTCTCACTCACTCTCACACCTACACTCTCTCTCTTTCTCACCATATTCGCGTTACAATTTCTCGCTACTCACTCGCACACTCGTCACACTCCTACGCTACCGGAAACGGAAGTCCTCCATACTATAGTATAGATATTGTGTTAAACAGCAATCGCAGTAGTATTGTAACTATTAATAAGTCAAAATTATAACACATATATATATTTATTTATACACATCTATTTATACACGTATATCTATTTATAAAAGTATCCTGCAACAATTAATATTAAATAAAAATTTGCTTTTTTAGTTAATATACTAAATGGTGCACATACATAATGGTGTTCGTAACAAAATATAAACTATGTATATAAAACATAAATAAAGTGTTTTATCTACTTCGGTAGTAAAAAATAAACGAAAAACATCAAAGAACTATCAAAAATTATGAACACATATATATATAAGGAACACATATAAATGAAAAATATTATATTAATACTATTAATAAAACTATTAATAAAAATACTATATTAAAGGATAATATCATTGTTAATCATGAGCCACCGTTTCTTCAATTTTTTGCCTTGAAATCCGTACAGCTTGTGCAAACCATTTCCATACATATTCCGCACAGTCGTCTATCATTGCGCTGTGGGATATACGAACAGCTTCTGAAATATATATCATTACCATATTATTATTATTTTTATAAAATTTTAAATAATAATTAAATAGCAACTTGAATCTAAATAATACTGTTATTTGCAATATTGATCAAAATCATATTGCTTTACGGAGTAGAATAATACTTTTTTCTTTAAAATTCGTTCATTTTGTGTAAAAGCGAATCGAAATAGCTTATAGTCTAATCAATTTTCAAAGTGAAATCCGGGGAACCAAATAAATACCCAAGAGATATACAGGGTGTCCCATTTAACCTGACAAATCGTAATATCTGGAAAACTACATGTCGGATAAAAAAAGTGGGTAATGAAATTTGTTCATCTCGAAGAGGGACATCCAATGATATCAAACTCGACCTCCCACCCCACTCCCAGGGGGTGGGGGTGGGGGACAATTTTGAAATTTTAAATGGGAACCCCCATTTTTATTGCAGATTCGGATTCTATGCCATAAAATACGTAAGTTTCGTCCGAAACTTTTTTTTGACTCGTAATAGATGGCGCTGTAATCGCAAAAAATTAGATGTTCTGCAACTCTCCAGAAATGATCATTGGATTGAAAAATAAAAAAATACCTGTTCAATATTTTTTAAAATATTTTTCAAAAACATAATAACAGTTATTCCCCCCCATCCCCTCGGGGTAGGGTGGGTGGTAACGTTCAAATCTCAAATGAGAACCCACATTTTTCATTGCAGAATTAGATTTTACGTGAAGTTTTTATGGAAACAATTTTTTTCATTTGTGATAGATAGCGTTGAATTTTTCCGAGAAACTACTTTTAGTGTTACCCAGGAACAACGACGAGGACGTAGTAGCTTTCTGTTCCCTTCGGGGTGCTTGTTTTAGGTGAGTCCCTTCTCACTATCGGGGTGATTTTGCATAATTAATTTGTTAGTGGCATCTCTCCATCGTCCGCGCCCATAGAACTTATGAGACGATCATTATTAGACACTTACCTTTCTTACCTTTCCGAGAAAAGTAGTTTCTCGGAAAAATTTAACGCTATCTATCACGAATGAAAAAAATTGTTTCCATAAAAACTTCACGTAAAATCTAATCCTGCAATGAAAAATGTGGGTTCTCATTTGATATTTGAACGTTACCACCTACCCTACCCCGAGAGGATGGGGGGAATAACTGTTATTATGTTTTTTAAAAATATTTTTAAAAATATTGAACAGGTATTTTTTTATTTTTCAATCCAATGATCATTTCTGGAGAATTGCAGAAAATCTAATTTTTTGCGATTACAGCGCCATCACGAATAAAAAAAAAGTTTCGGACGAAACTTACGTATTTTGTGGCGTAGAATCCGAATCTGCAATAAAAATGGGGGTTCCCATTTAAGATTTCAAAGTTGCCCCCCCCCGGGAGAAGGGTGGGCGGTCGAGTTTGATATCATTGGGTGTCCCCCTTCGAGACGAACAAATTTCATTACCCACTTTTTTTGATCCGACATGTAGTTTTCCCGATATTACGATTTGTCAGATTAAATGGGACGCCCTGTATAGTCTTATCTGTATACATTGCTTACAACACCTGTTGCAGGGTGTAGTCTACGTATATACTTATATAGGTGGACAAAATACAATTTCTGAGTACGGTGGTTCCAATGAGGTCTTTCAGAAAGGTTATAAGGCTCCGTCAGTTTCTCGACACACGCATTTGTGTCATCTGCAACTTGACTAAATAAAATATAAAGGGACGAATTGTAATATTTTACGGAGTGAATTGCGTTGCAAAACGATATTTACATTGCCATTATATGTCGATAAGCGTTCTTTCTCGTTTGAGATGAAAATATGACTGCGATCTAGATCAGTTTGATCGAAAGACGTTGCAATAACGTCTTTGTTACAATAACCAAATGTATTTACATACCTCTTTTCTCCAGCTACGTAACAGACACTGTAAGGAGATTCCAACTTCCAGCTAGAGAGCCTCAAAGGGAGAGAGTTGCAAACTGATCACGTGACCAGGTCTCTGCTGATTCGATGGAGGCACAAGGTCTTCTTCACCAATTAGAATATTGATATAGCATGACGACAAGCTGACGACAAGCTGGTTTTACAATGAATCATAGAGTTAAGACCGACTTTAACCCTAACTAGTCTAACATTTGGTGATTTAAGCCGTAAACTTTAAAAATTGAACAATCACAATCAAGTTTTTTTGTAATATCTATCAACGAATAGAGGTTAAAAGAGGAGGTAAAAAGAGGAGGTTAAAGCGTTTAGCGTCGCATAGGACATTCGCTCACGGATATTCAATTGTTACTGCAAATTAATATCTTTGCAATATAGCTGCAATATTGCAGAAATAATATTGCACAATATTGTTTTTGCAATTTTGCTGTAATATTGCACTGCAATATGCAATTTTGCAATGTTACAACAATGTTGCTGCAGTTCTGTGCTGTATGGGTAACTTCTTTCCGAATTTAATTTTGCTAACATTGTGTTTGTTAAATTCGGTATCATCTAATTTTTCAAGGTGAACCTCAAACGGCCCATTCGAATTAGACAAATATTTGTTATTGATAAGAAACTTGATATGCTCAGATAAAAGAACACGTGCCCACTTGGATGAATGGTCCGAATCCGAGTCATGTTCAGCGAGTCGATTCTTTTTCAGGTTATGAGTAAGATTACCTGTATTAGTTTGCGTGGTTTCTTCCGTAGTGGATGGAGTGACGTTTAAGAGAGATGTACCAGAGAGTTCTACCTCCATATGCGTGGAGGGGACATGTTGAATTCTCTGCGGGTCCATTTACTTTGTTCCATACATGAAGTAGTACGTCAATGAAATTTAAATCCGGTTAAAGAAACAGCCAAAATCAATGTAGAATAGCCAGGAGTGTCAGATAACCAGAATAAGCCACAAAAGGAATAGCCAGGTCGTTGAATAAGAGGCAAGAAAAGCACAAAGGACAGCAGCTGGGGAAAACACAACCAACGTTCGTTACGTTCCGCCGCGACTCATACTGCTTAATATGCGTGATGCCTGTCACATTTGGTCTGATCTTTTTAGCTGTACTACTGAACTGGTGCAATAAGTTAAAGTGAGAAAAAATATAGTTGTCTCATTTTAACTTATTCCACTAGTTCCGCAGTGCAGCTGAAAAGAACAGACCAATTGTGACTTTTACAAACACGATGCAGCAAGGCGGTAAAGCGGTAACCAATCAAATACGATTTTTTTTCCAATATCTTTTTTTACGAAACATACATGAAAGAACGACACGTTGATTGCTTATTCTTTGCTTCTTTAATAGATCGATGGAGCTACGTATGAGGTTTTGTTTTCTATTGCTGAACTGTCTGCACTAACGTGCACTTATTCTCTTCTTCTCTCCCTTTCACTAACTCCTAGATGTATATCTATTTCTTTTTATGTTCCTTGAGTGTACACTAGTTCAGTGATAAAAAACAGACCTATGATTTGTCTAATGGATCTCTAATAGGTATATGTTGGTACATGTGGATAGTTAAAGTTTACAAAAAGCCATTTTAGAAATAGTTTACTAAAAAAGTCAACTAAGGCCCAGTTCCACAACTTGCTTTAAACGGAGTTTAAAGCTAAACCGATGGTTAAAAGCAATAGTATATGCGCATATACCATACAACTTTGCTATTGAACATTTTCTCCTAAATGCATTCTAACTGAAGATATTAGGGGGGTCCGATACTTTTCGATGACTCTGTATATGGAAAACCATACTGCGTTTGCCACAGGCAAATTATTAAGAGCAAGAGGAAAGCCAGTTCACGATTTACAATGGCAGCAATTAACTGAACAGTTAAATAGCTTAGACGGCCCATCAAAAGGTATAGAAGGTTGGAGAAAAGTAAGTTTTATTGTATATTTCTATCATAGTTTAAGTATTATTTCCTCACATTGTTTTCTGTATTATTAAAATGCTATTTTTTTATAATGTTAGTATAACGTTATGCATCTTATAGCTCTGGTGCATCTGTGATAGGTGTCATCAGCCAAGGTTCCAAACCGTAACCTGCATCGCCTATAATCAAATTAACATTTTTATATACATTATTAGGTAAATAAATATAAAATAATCGTGATACTTACCCAAAAGCCATGTTGTTCGATCTCCAGAATCATATAATCGTTGCATTTCATCCCTTATTGTAGAATGTCTCCATATAAAGCTGTCATGGACACTTCCAGGAAATCTAGCATTGACGTTTAAGATTTCCAAATCATGTGACGCTATCTTATTATAAATAAAACAAGTATGCATTAAGTTTCTTTTTGAATTTGTATAGTACTATATATTATAGTATTATATATTATATATTTTTATTATATATTTTATTATAATAGTATTATATATTATATATTTTTGTAGTGAGTCTACTTACTACCTGTACATTAATTGAATGGAAACCTTTTATGGTTTATATATGATTCCTCGTGATGTTTTGGTCCCACAATAGCGACATGAGTGCAATCTATGCAACCTATTACTCCTTTAAAATTCCTTTCCTTTCGAAATCTGTAAAAATATATTGTACAAAACAATATTATAAGAAAATTATGAAAAAATTAATAATTCAGTGGATAGACAAATTTATTTAATATTATTTAAAGAAAGATTTGTAAAAAAAATCACAACAGTTAAGTGCAATCATATATAAATTACTTCAATTTCTTGATATTATTATATTGTTTTCTTAAGGAAAATATAAATTGTTTACAGTCAGAGTAAATTTTTAACGGTCTTTTATAATTGTAAAAGGATGTTACTTTTCTTTTAAAGCTGCTCGTTTTTCCTCTGTGTTTGGGAATTTGTATCAATTGATCCACTCATTGGCAATAAGCAATTGCGTAATATTCATCGCTACTGCTTTTATTGCTCTGTTAGTTGCTGGTTGTGGTATAGATATCAGATAATCAATACCAATATCTTTTTGATAAGAACCTATAGGAAAAAAACGCAGTGCAATTAAAACCTGTACGTAATTAGTAACACGTAGTTTTTTATTATACAAATTTGAACAAAATCAGTTTACAGTCATGAACATCAATAAAGTTGTTCGTTATGTTTTCAATATAGTTCGGAACGCAGTTGATAGTCTAATAAGAGAACTTGTTTTGAAAACTTTTCAGCAAATAAGTTCTTTCGTTGACCCATCAATTGTGTTCCGAACTGTATCTAAATATAGCGGAAAACTTTAATGTCCGCATGTCTATTATGTATTTTAAAGTTATATTAGAATTTACATAATTACCTGTGTTTCTACACTTAATCCTCTTCTTCCTTTACGTTGCAAAATATTTTGAAGTGAGTCACATATATAAATTACTGCTTCTTTTGATAAGCGGCCCCACGAAAACAGGAACGTGTCCACGTGAAATCCATGTGGTTTTGTGAATTCCACGTAAATGCAATGTGTGTTCCACGTGGATTCGATGTACGTTTTTGTGGGGGGAAAACTCTTATAAATTGTTCATCCGTTAAATTAAATGGATTAATACTATCTCTCAACTCTTTCATTATTAGAGAATTTTTCCTCTTTTATTCCTTTTCCACATCATTTAGCATATTGATGAGTATTCCACCAGCCGTTTTATTCACAATAAAAAATATTAATATTAACTTAACCTTGCAAGATCGCGTTATGACATTAACGTTCTCCGGTAGCCAGCGTTAGCATTACTTTACGTAACGCAAGAAAATGCGTTACAAATTGCGTTAAAGTAGTTTACAGAATACGGATTTATAGTGAAAAATAATATAACGCAAACTTAACGTTAATGACTTAGTCACCTTACATCGTGCACTTGATATGCGTATTAAGTACTATATTCATACCAAATTCGTACTAAATATTTAGTACGCACGATGTAAACGCTGTCAAAGCAACTTGATGTGAGCGTATCAAGTAGGAGTATCGTACTAAATTGATACGCGTATCAATTGATACAAATGACGATGTAAACGCATAAAATGCAATTTGAAGGTAATTTAGCATTGAGCATAACCTCAATTAAAACCGGTATTGTCATTAATCTTTGATTAAACGATATTACATTAAAATGTCTTGTAAAAAAGGACTAAATTGGAAAGAAGAAGAAACGCGAATATTTTTAGAATTATGCTCGGAGAAGCAGATTATTGCATTAATGGATGGGAAAAGACACAAACATGTTAGTATTTTTTATTCATTAGTGGAAGATATAGAGAAAAAAGGCTATTTTAAAACGGCTCAACAAATGAAATTAAAACTAAAAACGTTAAAGCTTGCCTATTTTAAATGTAAAAGAGAAAATAGTATAAGTGGTGCAGCAAAAACAACCTGTCCATTTTATGAACAATTAGATATTTTGTATTCGTACTCGGTCAAACGTGTAAGTTTTTCATGATGCATCAGGAATCGACACTGCAAGTATTGAAAATGAATCATGTAAGTGTCATAATTCAATTTATATTCAAATGAAATTAGCTAATTCATTTTAAATGCTTTCTTGAATTTTTGATCTTCAAAATTGTACTCAAAGCCTAGGATAAACAGTCTGGGATTCTGAATGCATGTTACGGAGTACATCTTATGTTTCAAAAACTAATATGAAGGAAAAGCATACAACTTAGTTAACATCCATTCATAATCTTAGTCCCGAAACATTCAATGCTGTGCATAATTATTATTACAATAAAAAAGTAATTGAATATGATTTCAGCGAGTGGATATATAGAGGATTGTTCAACTATGAATGATAGTGAAGTCCCAGAAGAAAGCGAGTCTAGTTTAACCATCAGTAACGAACCTCCTAGAAAGAAAAACCGTGGACTTAACAAGCTTTCAGGTACGTATAGGATAATTAAATAATATCAGATATTTCCATTTCTTTAGCCACAATTTAATGTAAGATCAACTTTAAATATATGTATAATGTAGAATTATTAACAGAATATATATATATGTACATTTATCTGCTGGTATCAGTATCACACAATATTGACATAGAATCTACATCAGTGTTGAGTGATATGATACCAGCAGATAAATGAGTATTGTTATAACATTACAGGTAGAAAAAGTTACGAAACTATTCTAAACAATTATACAAAGAATATAATACAAGCACAAGAACAAATTTTAACGGATATTATTATAAAACAGAATGACATGTAGAAAGAAATGATAAAAGGTGAAATGGCAAACCAAAGATTGTGGGAGAAAAAAATAATAGAGAAGGAGCACGCATTTCAAAGAGAACAGATGCAATATTTTGTATAAGCGATACAAGCAATTGGTTCTGAGGCCCCGCCGTCAAATTATGGAATATCACAAAATTTTTTTATGCCTCAAAATTATGGAATATCAACAAACTATAGGCTGCCACAAAACGTCAAAATTATTCCAGTATGTTTATAATAAAATTAATCTTATATGAAGTGAGATTTACATAAGCCACATTCGCAAACTTGACGAATTTAATTGTAAAGATTGAGAAGCAGATTAGTTAATTCCGTTAGATCTAACAACATTGACTATTTCTCTTTTGAATCCTTTTGGTTCAATTCGTTAAATTTACAGATACGACTTATATAAATTCCGCTTTATATCACAATACATATATACTTATATAACATCTTGGTTTAACAGATGAAAGAAAAAAATATCAATAGGTCAAGCCAAATAATACAATAACACCAACGTCAACATTCACATCTTCTACTATTACTGAGGAAAATAACGACAGTTCCAAAGCATGAAAATTTGTTGGAACGTACTGAAAATAATATTACAAACAATATTATACAATTACGTACAAGCAATATTACAATTATGTACTGATATAAAATATATATGTATGTACAGGGTGATGCATCAACATAGGGCTCAGTACGACGGGTTGCTAGTTGCTAGGGGCGCCGGTAATATCATCAATGTCGATAATAGCAGGCATGTCGGTATATTTCGTTTGACAGGTACGCGAGTACCTGTCAAATGAAATTGTGCATTAGTCGTCAACGGTTTCGCATAATAAGATTAAAAACATAATATTTATAAAATATTTTGAAATGTAAACATGAAAAAATAAAACTTGGATTGAACAGTCATTCAGTCTTGGAGTCGACGAACGATGCACGCGTGACTAGCAGTAAACACAGTCTTGTTGACGCGGTTTACCCTTTTTCTTTCATGGAACATGATTGTGTCTCGGATTCTAGAAGCTTCGATTTGCGAGACTTCTAGAATCCGAGCATTACAAGGCCAGTACTTCGAATAAATTATTTAACATTTCTAGACAGTATCTACGTGTTGAAATTGCGTTTTTAAATTAATTCTGCAAATTCTTGTATCGAACTTGAAGAATCTATTTAGAAATATACACGCGTGCGTGTATCCGCTGGACGATTTTAATGAGCACGCAGAACCGCCGATGCGATTTTCCAATTCGGAACATTTGTAATATTATTTGTAATATAGTATTAATAATATTCGGCGCCAAGAAAATGAAATATATTTTATTAATTATTTTGCGGAGTCGGACAGGTTCACAGGTTTGATTATTGAATTGTTTAATAATATTTTGAGAATAATTTTAAGTTATACAAGGATGTAGTATGAAATATAAAAAAATATTGTAACAGAATCAAGAAGTACGAAATGAAACCTCTTTGCTTTTATTAGAATATCCTGTAAGTTAATAAATATTTTTCATACAGTATTAAATAATCTCCAAAAACAATTACATCCGTGAAATTTTCTATCTGCGCGAAAAAAAATTCATAAAATATATTTGTTTCGTCGCTCTAAATGAGAAAACTCTCAGAACAATGTCATAGTTGTTCAGTGCACTATTCAATAAAAATATAATAATACTATGTTTGTACGTGTGAAGAATATTTGTTAACTTACAGGATATTGTAATAAAAGCAAGGAGGTTTTATTTCGTACTTCTAAGGCTAAGACTTATTAACGACTAAAGACATATTCGAATTGATCTTGTCTTAATTGGTCGGATCAGTGATGAGTCTTGCCTTAACTTCCAAGCCTCATAACTCGGAAAGTACTCAATGAAATGTAACTTTGTTAGAGTGTTTTGGAAAGCTCTCGAGATAAGCTACAAGAATATGTAATAAAAAATGGTAGTTTCTATTTAAAAAAACATTAATGACCTTGGCCTGATTTTGACAAGGTCACTCAAGGTCAAGTCCACATTTCCGTCATGTGTCGTCCTTCAAGCCATGCAACTTTCGTTCGAAAAATTTTTTTAATAAAATCATCGATAATGGACCATATCACTTCAGTTAGAAAAGTCTGGAAACGGTCAAATACCTCGAAAACGAAACATTTTTAAGAAAAATGTTTCCAACAAAAGTTGTAGGATTTTAAAAGTTCTATTGAATGATCATATCCAGTTGACCCTTAGTAGAGGAGTCAAGGCAAAGTCAATGCCAACATGATTTTTTTAAACAGAACATCCAATTTTTTATCACACAGTGTTAAATATAACAACGAGCTGTTTCCAAAACACTACTTGATGACCTATTTTTGTTGAGAACTGTCTGAGTTATGAGTTTTAGAATTTACGGTGCCGCCAGCATTAGTATCATTCAGGATATACCGCGTGGAGGTTGCATGATCGGACTTTACACCCCCTGTGTGTGTGTGTGTGTGTGTGTCAGCAGAGATAAGGACTATGCAGTAGTAGTATCAATTTTTAACTGATACTTTCCCAAACCGATGGATAACAAGATGTGGAGAAATAGAGTGGCCCTCTAGATTACCAGATTTTTCTCCATTGGACTACTTCTTATAGGGATATGTTAAAAACAATGTGTACTGAACGAAATCTGCTAACTTGGCAGACCTTAGGGAACGCATACTGCACCAAGTAAATCTTATTTCACTAGAAATGAGATGAAACGTTTTAAATGAATTTCATCTACGATAAGGTTATTGTACGTAACATAAGTTTTTACATGTTAAATTTTACATGTTAAATGTTTAAGTTTTTACATGTAAAATTTACTATAAAACTTACTTTTTTAAACAAAAAGATAAAAAAGGCGCCAAGTACAAGCGCAACATGTATTGTGTTATTTTTAGAAATTTCAAATTTAAATTTTTTTTTAAAGGTATATATGTGTACATAACAGGTTTTTACAAGTAAAACTTAAAGATAATACATAAGATTTGACAAGTAAAACTTATATAAAACTTACCTTTTTAAACAAGAAGGTAAAAAAAGGCGCCAAGTACAAGCGCAACACGTATTGTGTTATTTTTAGAAGTATCAAACTCCAATTATTTTTTTTAATGTATGTATGTACGAGGGTGGTCCGATAAGTACTTAGCCTACAAAAGAAAAACGAAAATTTTGGAAAAGTGGCGATTTATTTCTCAACATAGTCTCCTTTTAGCTCGATACACTTGACCCAGCGATGCTCCAACTTCTTTAACCCGTCTGAAAAATACGTTTTCTCGAGGTCTGCAAAGTAGGCCTCCGTGGCGGCGATGACCTCCTCATTCGACTCAAATTTCTGCCCGGCGAGTGACTTTTTCAAGTTTGGAAACAAAAAGAAGTCGCACGGGGCCAAATCTGGAGAATGCGGTGGATGGGGCAGCAGTTCGTAGCCCAATTCGACCAATTTGACCGTGGCGAGGGCGGAGGTGTGAGCCGGTGCGTTGTCATGGTGGAAGAGCACTTTTTTCTTCGCCAAATGGGGCCGTTTTTTCTGCAATTCGGCGTCGAATCGGCCCAATAATTCGGCATAGTACAGCCCTGTGACCGTTTTGCCCTTCTCCAGGTAGTCGATGTAGATCACACCTTGTGAATCCCAGAAAACGGTGGCCATCACCTTTCCGGCCGATAGGACAGTCTTCGCCTTCTTCGGAGCACGTTCGCCGGGTGAAGTCCACTGTTTCGACTGTTCCTTGGTCTCTGGTGTGTACCAGTGGATCCATGTTTCGTCGACGGTCACGAAACGACGCAGAAACTCCTTCGGATTGCGCTTAAACAGCGTCAAACACTGCTCTGAAGTGGTCTCACGGTTGCGCTTGTTGTCCGGAGTGAGCAAACGCGGCACCCATCGCGCCGACAGCTTTCTCATGCCCAAAATTTCATGCAGGATATGACCCACGCGGTCTTTTGAGATGCCTACTGTCTCAGCTATCTCGCGCACCTTCAATCGGCGGTCTGCCAATACAAGATCGTGGATTTTTGTCATGTTATCCTCCGTGGTAGCCGTTTTCGGGGCACCTGGGCGTGGCTCATCAAAAACCGACGTGCGACCACGTTGAAACTCGTTAAACCAATTTTTGACGGTCGCCATCGAAGGAGAAGAGTCACCGTACACAGCATCCAAGAGCTCTTTGATTTCGCTGCGCGATTTCCCTTCCAAAAACAAGAATCGAATCACCGACCGATATTGCTCTTTTTCCATTTTTCTAAAATCCGCGGACACGCTCGCTTCCACACGCGGTCAAAACAAAACTACGAGTCCGATTCGGCTGAAATTTCGACAGTAGCCGTCTACGAGAATGTATTACACGATAGTAAATTTCTCTTGCGATAGTGGCGCCATCGGGCGGTGAGGCTAAGTACTTATCGGACCGCCCTCATATGTATGTGTACATAAGTTTTTACAAGTAAAACTTATAACTATAATAAAACTCTGCAACACTATTCTACTATACAAAAGAAGTGATATATTAGAACAGTAGCGACAACTGAGAAACCTAACATATATATATGATTACTGTATATTTAACTTAATATTTTTAGAAATCTCAAATTCAAATTATTTTCTTTTTTAAGATATATATTATAATATATGTACATAAACTTTTAAAAGTAAAAATTATATCGTATTATAAAAATTTAACACGTTTATTAATTAGTGTCCAATATTAAAAAAAAATATCTTTTTAAAGGTTATGTTATTCAAAATATTCAAGAAAACCTAGCTTACAAGTAAAATTCATCATTCTTTATTAGAACACTGAGTAATATGGTTATTTTACTTGTTATTGTAACAAATTAATTATTATAACAATGCAATAAAAAATATTTAATACAAAATATCTTGGCGCGGCTGCACCAAAAACTATATCGAACTAAAACTTATTTAATACATATATGAGAGCATTTTTATTATAATAAAATGTACTTGTAAATTCTCTCTATACATATACGGTGTAATGTTTTATTTAAGTTTATATAGTATTATAATAAATTATAAATCTTCACTATAGAATATACATATCGAATGTGTATATATTCTATATATTTTCATATTTTTTTATTCAAAGATGTTATTCTTATTATAATTGACGAAATGTCAATGATATCTAATTTGACTTTATTTTTATTATAATATATTCTATAATGAAGGTTTGATATTTATTTATTATAATACTAGGAGTACAAATAAGTTTCCGCCGTTTTCTATCAAAAATTAGGAATTTATTGTGAAAGAACGGTACATTACGTTTTATTCAAAGTATTGTCCATCACTAGCCATTACTTTTTCCCATCTTTCTGGCAGTATTCGGATACTACGTCGGAAGACCTCTTCATCTTTTGAGGCTATCCACGAATCGACCCAATTTTTAGTGTCTTCATATGATGTAAAGCGCTGTTTAGACAGGCCATGTGCCATCGACCGGAACAAGTGATAATCGGAAGGGGCAATGTCTGGTGAATACGGCGGGTCGGGTAGGACTTCCCAATTAAGTGTTTTCAAATAGGTTTTGAGCGGTTTTGCAACATGTGGCCGAGCGTTGTCATGTAGGAGAATAATTTTGTCGTGTCTAGAGTAGTAATGGGCGCGTTTTTCCTTGAGTACTCGGCTCAATCTCATTAATTGTGTTCGGTAGAGAGCTCCAGTAATGGTTTCGCTCGGTTTAAGCAACTCATAATACACGACACCAAGCTGATCCCACCAAATACACAGCATGAGTTTCTTTCCATGAATATTCGGTTTAGCTGTCGATGTTGAAGCATGGCCAGGTCATCCCCATGATTTTCTCTTCTTTGGGTTATCGTAGTGGATCCATTTTTCATCACCAGTGATTATACGATGCAAAAAATCCTTTCTTTTATGCCTGGCAAGCAGTATTTCACACGTGCAAAATCGGCGTTCAACGTCTCTCGGCTTCAGCTCATATGGAACCCAATTTCCTTGTTTTTGAATCATTCCCAACGATTTTAAACGATGTGAAACTGTTTGTTGAGTCACTTCTTATGTAAGTGCAAGTTCTTCTTGCGTTTGACACGAATCTTCCTCTAGTAATGCTTACAATTCTGTGTCTTCGTACACTTTCGGCCTTCCACTACGTTCTTTGTCTTCCACGTCAAACTCACCGTTTTTAAACTTTTGAAACCACTCATGACAACTTCCCTCACTTAAAGCAGTCTCACCATATGCTTCTACAAGCAATCGATGCGCCTCAGCTGCAGATTTCTTCAAATTAAAGAAGTAAATCAAAAGTTCCCGCAAATGACGCTTATTCGGCACAAAACTTGACATTTTTGCACGAAAAAAATTATGTGATGCTGATACGGAGTCACTAATACTTCAAGGTTATGTTGTTCCCAGATGTCCAAACTTACGATATTACGTTTTACATCTAATAATTTCAACATAACCTTCTGGTGGGACCATCTTTTGTCAAACGGCGGATACTTATTTGTACTCCTAATATATAAACTTAAATAAAACATTATACCGTATATGTATAAAGAGAATTTACAAGAACATTTTATTGTAATAGAAATGCTGTCATGTATGTATTAATCAAGTTTTAGTTCGATATAGTTTTTTAAAGTCAAATTAGATATTATTGATATTTTGTCAGTTATAATAAGAATAACATCTTTGAATAAAAAATATCAAAATATGTAGAATATATACACATTCGATATGTATATTCTATAGTGAAGATTTATAATTTATTATAATATTATATAAACTTAAATAAAACATTACACCGTATATGTATAGAGAGAATTTACAAGTACATTTTATTATAATAAAAATGCTGTCATATATGTATTAAACAAGTTTTAGTTCGATATAGTTTTTGGTGCAGCCGCGCCAAGATATTTTGTATTAAATATTTTTTATTGCATTGTTGTAATAATTAATTTGTTACAATAACAAGTAAAATAACCATATTACTCAGTGTTCTAATAAAGAATGATGAATTTTACTTGTAAGCTAGGTTTTCTTGAATATTTTAAATAACATAACCTTTAAAAAGATATTTTTTTTTAAATATTGGATACTATTAATAAACGTGTTAAGGACTTCCGTTTCCGGCGACAAAGGATTGTGAGTTAGGAGTGACAGGGCAGAAAGTGAACGAGGATTTCGTTGGGAAATAGTGAAGGTGGAGGAGAGGAGAAGGGCGGAGGGTGTGTGGAAAGGGAGTAGGGACAAGGGAGAATAAGGGCAGGGAGGGGGAAAGTGGAGGGAAAGTGATAGAGGGATCGGAGGAGTGAGCGAGCAGATAAGGTTAGGGAACAGGGAGAGTGTGGAAGACAGAGAGAGGCAGGTGAGTGAAAGAGGTGGCGCGGGCTGGCGGCAAAAAGAGGAACCAAAAGAAAGAAGCGGTATATTTAAAGGAAATTAAGGAAAAGGTTAGGGCGGGAAAGGAGGGAAGAGAGGATGGAGGAGGGAAGGAGGGGGGCAGGATGGGGAAGAGCAGAGAGGGGAGGGCAAGATGGAAAAGAGGAGGGGAAGACCGACAAATGCGGAAAGGTTAAGAAGAGACAGTAAGTAGCATGGGAAGTGTAGGCAGCTGTATAAAAGGAATGTGGGAGGGGAAAGGGAAGGCAAGGGAAGAAGAAGAGGAGGGGGAAGAGCAAAGAGCCATGAAAAAGAATACAAAGATAGGAGGTCGACAGGAGCGGGAGGTGGAGGGGAGGAGAAGAGGGATGGAGGAAGAGGAAGAGGAAGAAGGGAAAGAGGGATGGATAAAAGAAGGAAAGGTGAAAATAATGGTGTGAAAGTTAATGGAGGAAGTAAGAAGTTTTAAGGAGGAAGTGAAGAGGGAGGGGGAGAGGAGAGAAAGAGATATCAGGGAACTAAGAGAGGAGCTGAGAAGGGAGAGAGAAGAAAGAAGGAGAGAATGGGAAGAATGGAGGAGGGAGAGGAGGGAGGGAGAAGAAAAGATAAAGAAAATAGAAGAAAGGCTGAGGAATTGGGAGGAAAGAGAGGGAGAAAGGGACAAGGTAAGAGGATTAGGGGAAAAGGAGAGAGAAAAGATAAGGGAGTTGGAGATAAGGATAGATAAAAAGGAAAGGATAAAGAGGAGAAGGAATGTAGTGGTAAGGGGGGTGGAGATAGGGGATAAGGAAGTGGAAGAGGGAATGAAGGAGATATGGCAGAAATTGGAGGTAGAAGTAGAAGTGAAGGAAATGAAGAGGATAGGAAAGGGAGATAAAAGGGGGAAGGGATGGTGCTAGTAAAACTAGGTAGTGTAGAGCAGAAGAGGAAAGTGATGGAGGCAAAGAAGGAGCTGAGAGGAAGAAGGGAGAGGATAGAAGATGATTTAACAGAAGAAGAGAGGGAGACAAAATGGAGGATAGAGAGAGAGAGAGGCAGAGGTAGAGAGGAGGAAGGGCAAGAATGTGCAAGTAGGATATATGAAGATGTGGGTGAATGGGAGAATGAAGGGATGAAGTAAGAGAGAAGTAGTGGGAGATGGAGGGAAACTAGGGGGTGAGACGAGGGGAGAGGGGAGACAGGGGAAGAGGAGGGAGGGGTGCTGAGGGGGGAGAGGGGGAGGGAAGGGAGAGAAAGGTATATAAGGTGGCGTTTTGGAATGTGGTTTAGGGGACAAAGACGAGGAATTTTTGGAGGACCTAGGAGGGTGGGATGTGATGATGTTGTGTGAGACATGGATAGAGGGGACAGCATGGGAAAGGCTGAGGAGGAAGTTGCCGAAGGGATATAGGTGGGAATGCCAGGAAGCGAAGAGAAGAAATAGGAAGGGGAGAGCGATAGGAGGAATGGTGGTAGGAGTGAGAGAGGGAATAGAGATGAGGGAATAGAGATGAGGAGGGAGGAGGAGGAGAAGGAAGAAGAAGGGATAATAGTGAGAAAGGTGAGGTTAGGGAAGGGGTGGTGGAGAGTAATGGGGGTATATGTGAATGGAGATATAGAAGAAAAGCTGGAGAAGATGAAGAAGTGGATGGAGGAGGGGGAGGGGGAAGGAAAGACGATAATAGGAGGAGATTGGAACGTGAGAACGAGAAAAGAGGGAGGGGAAGCAGTAGGAGGGGAGGAAAAGGAGGGAAGAGAGGAAGGGAATAGGAATTCAAAGGACAAAAGAGTATGTAAGAAAGGAAGAAAGTTATGCGAGTGTCTGGGAGAGAGAGGATAGTGGATTTTAAACGGAAATATGAAAGGAGATGAAGAAGGGGAATGGACATATACGGGGGGAAAGGGGACGTCTGTGATAGACTATGTGATCGAGAACACGGAGACGGTAGAAGGGGTAGAGAAGATGGAAGTAGGAGGAAGAGTGGAATCAGACCATCAGCCGGTAGTGGAGTATAATATTATTATATTATATTATATTATAGTGGTAATTATCGACAAAAGGTTACACCTCACAGATTACTTTAATTTTGATACAGAGTGTTTCATAACTCACTAAGAAAAATATAAACTTGAAAACTTGAAAATATAGAGTAAATTAAGAGATAAAGGTCTTGCTTTGGAGCTGAACATCCAGCTTCAGTCCACTGTAAACGTTCCAGTTTTAATTTAGGATCATGGTGATAGATCCAAGATAGGTCCTCATCCATAGTTATAAAACGATGCATAAAATCGGTTTTATTCTTCTTAAAACGATCCAAATGACACTGAGAAATTTTCATCTCTGAGGAGGTGAACAAAAAATAAAAATTGTCGTTTAGTAGCTCCTGCTCGGTAAGTTGGCTCGCCCACTCCCTTCCGGTTGTCCAATTATGACACAAACACTAATGCTTTTTCCTGACTTCTTTGAATATTTAAAACTCGGATATATGAATCTTGGAAATACTATCTGAATATCTGAATGCCCGGATCTTTTTTAGAATCTGAATCTGGAATACTTGAAATCTGACTTCTAAATTCTGAATGCTCAAAAGCAGAATAGTTGAGTAAGAGTGTGTCTGCCTTTTTTCTGTCTCTCAGAGTGTCACGGAGGCAGATTATCGCGGTTTTTATACTGATGATCGGAGGCAGAAGCTATCAGGGTGGATAGAGAGATGGCATTTGAGGAAGGGGTGAATTGGTCTTTGTGGGAAAAAGTCTCATCCATTAGAAATTAAGGATGAAGTTAAAAGAAATCATGGGAGGAGACGGTTAGTTTTTGGATATATGAATATGGAAGGGCTAAAGGGTAGAGCGTAGGTTTCTCATAGTTTTAGGTGGATATGATATGATTAGCTGAATGGATTAGGCGCGACAAACGTGGAGGTGATGAATTCTTGTGAGATAGAGGAATGCATACAAGTGGCCGGCTGGAAAAATCAAAGTGCCGTAAATCAAGGGTTGAGATAAGAGTTTATAACCATCGGTGAAGTAGATTTTGTTGGTTGACTGATAGGGCACATATGGTTTTGGATTGGGAAGATGTAAGTTTCAAGTTTTAGAGCAGGGATGCTCTGAGTTACTTTGTTTTACTGAAGGTTTGTTAGTGCAGAGTTTCAAATTTTATAGCTAGGCTGACGGACACACTTAGCGAACACTACCCAGATATAAACCTTCGACGGAAACGTGCAGATTTTTACAACAGGGCATTGTTTCCTGTTATGAAATTTTACTGAGTCGCCTTTCATTTGGCGCGACGGCTGTTCGCCAGATGGGTCTGTTGCCTATTTTATATATATACAGGGTATTTGATAGCTGATCACGCAGACGAAAGTTGGAGATAGATTGGGTGTAGCCGAGAAAAAAAGTCACGTACCATAATGTCAAATTGGCAATAGTTATCGAGTTATTAATTAAAACATGTGAGCCAACGAGCGCATAGAGAGCGGAGGGCGGCCGCAGTAAGCACGTAGACATTTGATACAGGCGGAGTCAGTGAGTGACGGTAGGCAAGCGCGCGCGACGAGGGGCAACGTAAGCGACAAGAGGCGATCGCGCGCGACGAGGAGCGAGCAAGCTTTTTCTTTATAGCTTTTTCCTTATAGCTCGCTCCCTGCTCGTCGTTCGCGCTCGCAAGCTCTTCGTCGCGCTCGCTCGCCTCTTGTCGCTTGCGCTCGCTCGCTCCTCGTCGTTCGCGCTCGCTCGCTCCTCGTCCTAAAGAAAAAAAAAAGATTTTTTAAATAATTGTCCGGAGTTCGCAGGACGTAACACTAGATAATCATTTTTCAGATGATATCTGTCTGACTTGTATTGTAATTTAAATCTAGATTGTTGATGATAGAATGATAGTTACATGATTTTTTGTTATATTATATATTACCGTTTCTTATTTTTTTATTAGCAATTTCTATCCGATAATTCTGTCCAATATTTCATTTTATCTAGTAAGCTATGTATTTGCTGGATCAACTTATTCATTCTCTCCGTGCTAGATAATCACTTCTCAGATGATATCTATCTGACATGTATTGTAATTTAGCTCCTAGATTGTTGATAATAGAATAATAGTTACACGATTTTTTGTTATATTATACAGGGTGTCCGGAATGTGATCATTAATATTTTGTGTACTGGTAGAACTCGTTAAAACAATTAAAAAAGTCCTGTGCCATTTTACAATTTTTTCAATATTTATTCCGTAATTAATTAAAATGTGTAAACGAATGAGCGCACGAGAGAGCGACAGGACGGGCTCTGTGTATAAGAAGATGGCTTACCTTTCAGCAATGATGAATAAACAGCTGATTTCAGGGCGGAGTGACTAGCGTCATATAACAACGGCCGCGCACCGCCCAAAGTATTGTATTTTTCTGCCACATAACTTGGAGAACACGTGAACCTGTTATGGAGGACATTACTTTTGCGGTGCGTGGCCGTTGTTATATTTATGACGCTGGTCACTCCGCCCCGAAATCAGCTGTTTACTCATCGTTGCTAAGAGGTAAGCCATCTTATACACAGAGCCCGTCCTGTCGCTTTCTCATGCGCTCATTCGTTTACACATTTTAATTAATTACGGAATAAATATTGAAAAAATTGTAAAATGGCACAGGACTTTTTTAATTGTTTTAACGAGTTTTACCAGTACACAAAATACTAATGATCACATTCCGAACACCCTGTATATATATATAATAAGATATTTCTTTCATCTTATTATGTTTACTTGTATTTTAATATTACATCAATAATGTGCTTAAATAAAGTATAAAATGTTTGCAAATAATTCTATTTTTCAGTAAATATTATTTTTGAGCAATAACAAAAATGAGTATAACATTTCCAATTTCGTAGAACATCGCAATCACAGTTGAAATAATTGCATAAATCGTAGACTATTAAGTCTTATCGCGGATAAACCAACAAGAGGTTTTAATGCGATGATGCTACAAATTGTAAAATGATATATATTTTGTTATTAGCAATAATGTGATATAAGTACAAGTAAAGATATAAGTATTCAGATTTGAAGGAAATATAATAATTAGATTAATATTAATTTTGTTAATTGTGGCACACGATATTCTACAAAAATAAAGCAAGGAAAAAGATGAAAGGATCTCGTAAAATATAAGTAATTTGAATGAACTACTTGAATAAGGTAATGACAAAAAATTATAAATAATCTGAATAAATTACTTAAATTAAATAGTATCGAAAAATTACGAATAATTCGAATGAATTTTTTGAATAAATAACAAAAAATTACAAATAATTGAATGAATTATTTGAATAAAGTAACAACTAATAACGACGTCCTAAAATATTTATAAAAAAGGAAGTTGATAAAAAAGGACATAAAAAACATGTAACTGATTTCAGTTAGTTTTAGGAAACGTACATCATGTATATTTCCCCGTGATAAGACCTAATAGTCTAATAAGGGGAGGACGCATCGACCGGGAAACGGTTTGGAACGAAACTTACGGAGTTAATAATACTTGACTACTAATAACTCATGGTAATAGCATACGACGCAATACCTCTTCGTTTTCGAGAAAAAACGGTCATAAGAAAAGAGTCAACAAAGTATACGAGTTAGTAAGAACGATATTCAACGAAGCGGCGTAGCGCAGCAGCGAAGGTAACGGACTACCGAGGTGAAGGCTGAGGTTCGATCCCTGCTGTATGGTTTTTTTTCTATTCTGTAAGCATACAAATGAAACAGAAAACATTAATAAATAATAAAACTGCGTTTCTTAAATATATTAGTGTTTGTTAAATATATTATTAATGATTTAAATTGCAAAAAAAAACCCTAAATCTTATCTATAAAATATATAGTGTATGAGAAAATTTTTATATAATAATTGCAATGGAAATAGGAATAAAAATATATATTTTCGCTGGAGGATTTTTCGATAATAATTCATTATTCTCGTAAATAGAATTCGCATATACGAGAGCATTAGTGAATTCACCTTTAAAATCTTCATTTTCAAAAGATCTTTCTTCTAGCAATTCTACACCAACTATTTTGCTTGTTGAAGGATTCTCTGACATTGTTATGATATATGTAATTTAAATATGATCATCGAATTACTCTGTATCACTAGTAAACGCACACTGCTGCTTGCTTTACTGACGACTGTTCCGATGCTCGAATCATTTCGTCATTCTTAACGATCGTTTAGAATGACACAAAGAAAGTTTTTGGAGGGGGATTGCCAGAAGAGATAAAGACACAACATAACTTCAACACAACACGACTTCAATACAACATAGGGAATTGTAACAGAAATAAATATTTTATATATACAATATAAGATTACGAAAAATTATCTCATACTAGTTTTACTTTTTGCGATCGGCTGATTTCGAAGAGATCGATAGACATGGATATCTGTAAGTTGATCTAAACATTTGAATCTAGCATCGGGAGGATAGTTTTCTTTCATTATCGCTAGCCTCATTTGCCGTGCCGCACGCCAGGCGATCATGAATGCCAGCCTGGCGGCATCGACTTCTACGACTTACGAATGCCGCCACTGTGGCGGCACCGCAAAGGGTTAGTAGCATTCCTATATATTTCCTAACAATATTTTTATTCCTATTTCCATTGCAATTATTATATAAAAATTTTCTCAAACACTATATATTTTATAGATAAGATTTACGGTCTTTTTGCAATTTAAATCATTAATAATATATTTAACAAACACTAATATATTTAAGAAACGCAGTTTTATTATTTATTAATGTTTTCTGTTTCATTTGTATGCTTACAGAATAGAAAAAAAACCATACAGCAGGGATCGAACCTCAGCCTTCACCTCGGTAGTCCGTTACCTTCGCTGCTGCGCTACGCCGCTTCGTTGAATATCGTTCTTACTAACTCGTATACTTTGTTGACTCTTTTCTTATGACCGTTTTTTCTCGAAAACGAAGAGGTATTGCGTCGTATGCTATTACCATGAGTTATTAGTAGTCAAGTATTATTAACTCCGTAAGTTTCGTTCCAAACCGTTTCCCGGTCGATGCGTCCTCCCCTTATTAGATTTATGCAATTGTTTCAACTATGATTGCGATCCTTGCGTAGTTTATTTGCGTCAACAAAAGTTAGATCTCACTTTCATTATAAAATTTTGTATCCTTTATACAGGGTGAAGAAAAAACTCCGGGATTCCTGAAAATTTCGAAAAATATACACTTCATAAAAAATGTTTCAGACAAAAGTTGTAGCGTTGAAAAAGATCTATTTACAGATCTTAACAATTTGACCATAAGTGGCGTCATCAAAGTCAGGACAAGGTCACCTCGGATTTTTTAAACGGAACCCCCAATTTTTTATTGCATATTCTTATAGCCCTTCTTCAGACCTTTTCAAAGCACTATGGTTTTATCCAATTTGAATAAGCCGTTCCGAAGTTATCGAGTTTTTTAAAGTAAGATATCTAGTCAACTAAGGCAAGGTCGGAGGATGACCCGGCCAATTAAGGCAAGGTCGTAAGATGATTCGGCCAACTAAGGCAAGATCGGAGGATGATCCGGCCAACTAAGGCAAGGTCGGAGTGATCGAGCCAACTAAGACAAGATCGGAGGATGATCCAGCCAACTCGTAAAAATAATTGCGCGACTAACTTCCAGGCGTTGGCTCCTATTGGCTTGTCTTAATTTTATTGATTGATTTATTTCAGTTATTTATTTATTTGAACTATTCTGCTGTTCGATGTTTATTTCTTCCATTTAGTCATTTAATATTCATTACAGTTTAGTGGATCGCAAACTCGACTGAAATTCCTCTATTTTTTTGAAAATTATTAAGAAACAGTTTGAAGCTAGTTATAAGCTGACTTAATTGCACTTCATTCCGTGCTCATTATTATTCTCCAGCACTGTCTTTAAAATAACTTTGAATTGATTCAAATATTAATTTAGTCGATTAGACTAAATCTTACCACTTCTGCTTGTCAATATGGCAAGTCTTTCAGAACGAGAACGCATATCTCTTTTGATGATGAGATGATCGATTAAGGTCGTTCAATGATGTGAGGCGGCTTTTTAATGAAACTTTTCGTAATCAGTTCGTAATGCCATTTCAAAATCTACTGTTGAAAGAACGATAAGGCGTTTTCAGGAAACTGGAAGTGTGAAAAATCGTGCAATACCAGGTAGGCCAGTATCAGCAACAAGTGTAGAAAAATCATTAGATGTTCTACAATCCTTTATCGAAAATCCGCATGATTCAACCCGCAAAGTAGGACAGCAACATGAAATAGATGTCTGTGCTTAAAATATTAAAAATGAATAAATTTCATCCTTATAAGATCCATCTTGTATACCCACGGTAATCGATTCTGTCCCTTGGAAATTTTCACAAACTGAGAAGTGACTACGTTTCTACACTACTCACAGTCCATGCACAATTAATAAAATAACTAAAACTTACGCTCGCTTATGGGGGATTGAGGCCTGGTCTACAATACGTGTCGTAAATTGTAAGCCGTAAGAATTGGCGAATCACAGTCAATTATTATAAAAATAATCGGCTATAATTAGCCAGTTCTTACGGCTTACAGCTTACAACATCTATTATAGACCAGGCCTCAATCCTTCGTAAGCGAGCGTAAGTTTTAGTTATTTTATTAATCGTGCATGGACTGTGAGTAGTGTAGAAACGTAGTCATTACTCAGTTTGTGAAAATTTCCAAGGGACAGAATCGATTACCGTGGGTGTACAAGAGCTAAATGAAGATGATTTTGATAGGCGCATTGAATTTTGTGATTTGATAATGGAAAAAATAGCCGAAGATCCTAACTATCTATCAAATGTAGTATTTTCAGATGAGGCAACATTTCAGTTAAATGACCACGTTAATCGACACAATTGTAGATTTTGGTCAGATACAAATCCTCACTGGATTGAAGAAACACACACGCAGTATCCACAAAAAGTGAATGTTTGGGTAGGCATTTTGAATAATGTTCTCATAGGTCTACTCTTTATTGACGAAAATCTAACAGTGATAAAATATGAGAATATGCTAAGAAACGAAATAGTTCCAGTGATACAAGCAATCATGGATGATAACTTTGAACATACATGGTTCTAACAAGATGGTGCCCCCCCTCACATTAAGGAAGGAACGTCCGTAATTATCTGGACACAGTGTTTCCTCATCGATGGATAGGTAGAAGAGGACCTATAAAATGGCCTCCTCGATCATCCGATTTATCACCTAACGATTACTTCCTGTGAGGCCATTTAAAAGATAGAATTTACAAAACGAAACCATAAAATTTGGATGACTTACGAAATCGAATTCTTGATGAAGCTGCTCTCATCCCTGCTGATTACATTCAAAAAGCCGTTTTATCTTTTCACGATAGATTAGCTTATTGTCAAACTGTTGATGGTGGACATTTTGAACAATTACTTTAAAGCTTTCCAGTATTGCCTTAGTTGGCCGGATCATCCTACGATCTTGCCTTAGTTGGCTCGATCATCCTACAATATTGCCTTAGTTGGCTGGATCATCCTCCGATCTTGCCTTAGTTGGCTGGATCATCCTCAGATCTTACCTTAATTGGCCGGATCATCCTACGATCTTGCCTTAGTTGGCCGGATCATCCTACGATCTGGCCTTAGTTGGCCGGATCATCCTACGATCTTGCCTTAGTAGGCTGGATCATCCTCCGATCTTGCCTTAAATGGCTAGATATCTTACTTTAAAAAACTCGATAACTTCGAAACAGCTTATTTAAATTCAATAAAACCATAATGCTTTGAAAAGATCTGAAGAAGGGCTATAAGAATATGCAATAAAAAATTGGGAGTTCCATTTAAAAAATCCGAGGTGACTTTGTCCTGACCTTGATGACGCCACCCAAGGTCAAATTATTAAGATCGGCACATATATCTTTTTTAACGCTATAACTGTCTGAAACATTTTTTTATAAAGTGTATACTTTTCGAAATTTTCAGGGATCCCGGGGATTTTCTTCACCCTATATATATGCGTTCTACGTAAGAAATGACACGTTTATGAAATGAAGACTACTTCAGCAGAAAACATTTCTTAAAAAAATGTAAAAAATGTAAGAAAGTTTTATATCAGGTGTAGTAAAAAGAAATCCATTATTTTTTCAATAGATGGCTTTAGTTATCTGTATCTCGCGTTGTATAAGTCCGATCGGGTTCCACTAGATGGCGTTAGAAAGATGAGATTTCGTACTAAAAAAACTTTTGTGACAGTTTTGTGATTAGTTGACTCAGTTTTGTTTGAGCGCGCGTCAAAGATGGACACTAGCAAAGAGAAAATACGCTATATTTTACAGTTTTTCTTCGATAAAGGCGAAAACGCAAGCCAGGCAGCTGAAAATGTGAATAGTGTTTATGGTCCTGATACTGTAACAGCCAATCACGCGCAATTTTGGTTTCGTCGATTCCGTTCCGGTAATTTCGATGTCAAAGATGCACCACGCACTGGAAGGCCAATTGTCGAAAATATCGATAAAATCATAGACATTGTCGAGTCCGACCGTCATGTAAGCACTGTTTCGATTGCCCAAGAGCTAAAGATTGCACAAAAAACCGTTTGGAACCATTTGAATAAGGCTGGATACAAAAAGAAGCTCGATGTATGGGTGCCACACGAGTTAACGCAAAAAAACCTCATGGACCGAATTTCCATCTGCGAATCGCTGCTGAATCGCAACAAAATCGACCCATTTCTGAAGCGGTTGGTCACTGGTGATGAAAAGTGGATCACTTACGACAACGTCAAGCGAAAACGGTCGTGGTCGAATCGCGGTGAGCCGGTGGAAACGGTGGCCAAGCCAGGATTGACGGCCAGGAAGGTTTTGCTGTGTGTTTGGTGGGATTGGCAGGGAATTATCTACTATGAGCTGCTCCCCTACAGCAAAACTCTTAACTCGGAACTGTACTGTCAACAATTGGACCGTCTGAAGGAAGCAATCGCCCAGAAGCGGCCAGCTTTGGCCAATAGGAGAGGAATTGTGTTCCATCAGGACAACGCCAGGCCACACACATCGGTAGTGACTCGCTAGAAGCTCCGGGAGCTTGGTTGGGAGGTTCTTATGCATCCATCTTATAGTCTGCACCAAGTGATTACCATCTGTTCCTGTCCATGGCGAACAATTTTGCTGGTGAAAAATTCGCTTCAAGAGAGGCTTGTGAAAACTGTCTCAATTTTTTGCCATTAGGGACGAGGGCTTCTATGAGAGAGGCATAATGAAATTACCTTCAAAATGGCAACAAGTTATCGAACAAAACAGCGCATATTTGATTTAAATCGGATCATTCTAACTATGGTAATTAAAGCCTTCAATTTCATGCAAAAATAATAGATTTCTTTTTACTATGTAACGGCCGAATTCCGCGGTTCGGTTGCTGCTACGCGTTTCGCGCGGATAATGCTCGTCGGAGTCCGGATTCGAGGAGGAGTAAAGCAGCGAGACACTTGATAATGGCAATCGAAATAACTTAGTTTTATTGTATGCTTACTGGGATACAAGAGTTCGGCCCCGAAGGCGGTGTCGCGGGTTGCGTCTATAAGGCGCGTCGGAACGATACGGTGCGGTGCGGTGAGCGGTACAAGCGCTCGTACGGACGGATAGGCCGTGCGGAAGGCGGAGCCTATTGCACGACGCGTGTAGACGGTAACGACGGTAACGACGCGGTAATCGGTTACGCTTCGCGACACTGGGCGTCTCGAACAATTATCGCCCAATACTCGTCTCGAAATCGCTCGCGTATAAATGGTCGCCGGACCGGAGATTTCGATTCTCGGTCGAACGCACGCACGCAAGTCGCGGGATACGCGAAATGATTTCGTCCGTCGGGGCCGAGGACTCTCGACAGAGAAGGCGTACGCACCTTCCTTTTTCCCTACGTTCGCGGAGGAAAGCGACCAAGTGTTGCGGACACTCAGCGGAGACGGCGGACACACCGTCCCGGGTTGTTGGTCGCTAGACGGATCGCCTAAAGGCTGAGTACGCTCAGCGGAGTTCGCCGACGGACGAACCCCTGACTCAAGGCGGCGGGTAAAGGCGAGAGACTGTCGAGTACGCTCGACTGAGCACGCGCACGCACGAGCCCAGGAAGACGGGAGACGGCCAAGTATCGAGTACGCTCGATCGAGACTGCGGACGCACAATCCCGTTTGCTTAGTCGCCGGTCGGGTAGTCGGAATACGGAAAGCAGAGTGAAACGGTCCGGATATTCTTTCCTTCAGCATAGAGCGTCTGGATCGAACGGCGGTACGGATCGATCTGGTCTGGTGTCTAGAAGCTCGATCGCCGCCGTTTTATAGTTGATCGCGCTACGATTGATACGGCGGCGGTCGAGCGGCGCGCCTATCGGCGCGAGGCATGGTGACGGCGCGTGATCGCGGCCGCGCGCGCTAGCGGCAGCGCGTGATCGCCGCGGCGCGCGGTAGCGGCGGCGCGTGATAGCGGCGGCGCGATCGTCTTCGATTCTTTAGGGTGGCGCAAAGCGCCGTTCTTCGGCCCGACAGGTGGTCGGTCGGGCCGGTAGTAACGAGGTGCATCTGCGCCTCGTTACAACTACACCTGATATTATTCATTAACAAGAACAAATAAATAAGTAACTTACTTCTCGACAAAAATTCGTCCAATCAACAACGCTATGTTGATCTTTTTGCAACTCATTCATTAAAAATGACTGTCGTGGTGGGTGCATCATTAGAAAATAGCCGATAAAACGGCAAATTACAGTGAAATCCATGTACATTTTTGAAAACCATGTTCCGTGAAATATACTAATTTTGAAGTTGCACGTTATTCTTTATCGTTTTCGACCTTTAGTAACTTTATAATGTTTGTTTGTGCAATGTAATAAACGATTTTCAAGTGGATTATTTGCTTTTAATAATTTTTTACATCGCGGACACATTATTTCATTTCGAACGACCTTTTTTTCACGTAAGAAATTCCATAAACTGTTGAAATTATGCGTCATATGTAAATATTCATGTAAATACATTTTGAAAATTTACGTAACTCTTGGATTTACTTAAACGACCAACTAGTTGAACGATGAAAGAGCAACTGAGAGTAATAACACAGATAATACGAAATATACCAAGTAAGAATATACACAATAGAAATAATCAAAACAGAACAAGTTTCGTAGTGCGGTGAATATATTCATATGTAGCGCGTGTATAGCACGTGCTCATTCCTTAAATATATACACGGTGTCTGAAAATTACATTCCATTTATGAAATTTCTTTTGTTAATTATTTTTTAACAAACAATGAGCGACGGCTAAAACCTCTTGAATGTCACTCAGTAGAGTATCCTTGATAATATATATCAATGACAACCTCATTGGAGATGGGTCCCCTAAACCCCACTTTTATCATATCTTCTTTTAAATATATTGAAACCAGTTTTTTATTCGTGTTTCATACATTTATATATTTACATTGCTTGGAATATACTAATTGTACTTTTTACTATATTGTTCCTCTTGCTTTTATGGTTATTAGTTTAAATGAAATAGTTTTGCAAGAAGTGTATACACTCTAAAGAAGAAATAGGATTAATGATAATAATATTGAACTAAGCTTATAATATATTACTCTCATAATAACAATGAAGATTTATTATTATAAATATAGGAAAAATTTTATATCAGGTGTAGTAAAAAGAAATCCTATTATTTTTGCATGAACTTGAAGGCTTTAATTACCATAGTTAGAATGATCCGATTTAGGTCAAATATGCGCTGTTTTGTTCGATAACTTGTTGCCATTTTGAAGGTAATTTCATTATGCCTCTCTCATAGAAGCCCTCGTCCCTATTGGCAAAAAATTGAGACAGTCGATTTTCACAAGCCTTTCTTGAAGCGAATTTTTCACCAGCAAAATTGTTCGCCATGGACAGGAACAGATGGTAATCACTTGGTGCCAGGTCCGGACTATAAGGTGGATGCATAAGAACCTCCCAACCAAGCTCCCGGAGCTTCTAGCGAGTCACTATCGATGTGTGTGGCCTGGCGTTGTCCTGATGGAACACAATTCCTCTCCTATTGGCCAAAGCTGGCCGCTTCTGGGCGATTGCTTCTTTCAGACGGTCCAATTGTTGATAGTACAGTTCCGAGTTAAGAGTTTTGCCGTAGGGGAGCAGCTCATAGTAGATAATTCCCTGCCAATCCCACCAAACACACAGCAAAACCTTCCTGGCCGTCAATCCTGGCTTGGCCACCGTTTCCGCCGGCTCACCGCGATTCGACCACGACCGTTTTCGCTTGACGTTGTCGTAAGTGATCCACTTTTCATCACCAGTGATCAACCGCTTCAGAAATGGGTCGATTTTGTTGCGATTCAGCAGCGATTCGCAGATGGAAATTCGGTTCATGAGGTTTTTTTGCGTTAACTCGTGTGGCACCCATACATCGAGCTTCTTTTTGTATCCAGCCTTATTCAAATGGTTCCAAACGGTTTTTTGTGCAATCTTTAGCTCTTGGGCAATCGAAACAGTGCTTACATGACGGTCGGACTCGATAATGTCTATGATTTTATCGATATTTTCGACAATTGGCCTTCCAGTGCGTGGTGCATCTTTGACATCGAAATTACCGGAACGGAATCGACGAAACCAAAATTGCGTGTAATTGGCTGTTACAGTATCAGGACCATAAACACTATTCACATTTTCAGCCGCCTGGCTTGCGTTTTCGCCTTTATCGAAGAAAAACTGTAAAATATAGCGTATTTTCTCTTTGCTAGTGTCCATCTTTGACGCGCGCTCAAACAAAACTGAGTCAACTAATCACAAAACTGTCACAAAAGTTTTTTTAGTACGAAATCTCATCTTTCTAACGCCATCTAGTGGAACCCGATCGGACTTATACAACGCGAGATACAGATAACTAAAGCCATCTATTGGAAAAATAATGGATTTCTTTTTACTACACCTGATATTTTTTAATTTATTGTATTACTTTGAGATACCTGTTACCGAATTTCATAGAAAAACGTATTTTACACTGCTCAAAATTCGAAGTAAGACATATAAAGTTTTAATTTTAGAAATTATATTGAATTTTATTCATTACTTGTGAAGTACTTTGAGGTTATAACCGGCTATGCTTGAAATTTGATCATTTGAAATTAATTTTATCATTTGAAGAAGAACTGAAATACTGATGTGGAAATAACTATTGAAAGTTTTATAAAAACCAAAAAAATATATACTCGCATATCATGTGATGCTAAATAATAATGTTAATTTTTTCTCTTTCAGTTAATGAAACAAGAATTGTTTTTATACATTTTTAAGTTTTTTAATATTTAAATTTAGTTAACCAAAGAACTTGCATGTTTCAGATAATATTTTGTTTTATTTGGATAATATTAAGTTTTTTATAATGCATTGTAATTTATCCTGTTATTTATGCATTAATAAAATTACATAAGATATTAAAGTTAATAATATTTTACGTTATATATTTTTTTATTACCTAGTATGCTTCTTCAATATTCATCCTAGTTTATTATTAGTAATTTCATTAGTTTACTTTAATAACTTAAAGTTTACTTTACAGTTTACTTATAGTTTGGTTCCAAATTACAAAAAGTTTACTACAGTTTACTAAAGTAATCTCTTTGGTAAACTTTATATATATAATAGTTTACTTTTAGTTTTCTAAAGTAGATTTTCTCAAGGGTGGTGTTCATACACAGAACATAGAAAGATTGTAGAGAAATATGCGAACAAAAATTCCTCGATATGGTATACGAGATTATCATTTTACGCATTATTTTGCAGAATTTATATTTAAAAAAGCATACAATTTTGACAAACGTATTGATAGTTTTTTCGAAATTATGAATTTAATGTATCCATTAGATAATCCGAATATACAATAAATTTCTTTATACAGGGTGGTTGATTATAAGTTGCCAACCCGAAATGTGAAGGTAGATATGAGTTAAGATACTTGACCTAGCAACTGTTGGCGGCGTGCGGCGAGACATAGGTCCGGCGAGATAAAACAACAAATAGCAGCGCATTGTCTTTCCCCTCGCCGCGCACCGGCAACAGTTTCTGGATCAACTGGGCCGCGCTGCGGCCTAAGCAGCTGCAATGCTTCTCCAATTATCTATGTCGGCACCATTCCTCAGATTTCTGTCATTAATAACTCGATAATTATTGCGAATCTCGCAAAACGGTATAGGATTTTTATGTTTATCTTAACCCAATCTACCTTCACATTTCGGGTTGGTAACTTTTATAATCAACCATCCTGTATACATTTCTTCTATTAATACATATATATAGTATAAAATTATGTAACCTAATACTAAGTATAATACTCTCAATTACTATTAAATTGATGTATATACGTATGTATGTAAGGTGTCTCAGAATTTTAGGACACGGGCTCTATAGGGACATAGAGCTAAGTGAAAGGAACAAAAAAGTCCTATATCCACTGACCGTCGCGCGGCGTCAAAGCGTCAAGACGCCATCGCGATAGTCAGCACGAGACGCATTATCGCTCAGCCCCTACGCACACAGCTTGCCGCGGAGTGTCTATAGGCCGCGATGGGCGTGGAAAACGCCAAATTACGCATTATTACTAAAAACTATTACGATTTTCATATTATGGTACAGGACTTTTTTGTTCCTCCCACTTAGCTCTATGTCCCTAAGGAGCCCGTGTCCCAAAGTTCTGAGACACCCTGTATATAAAATAGTATACGTATATGCGCGGGGGAGGAGCTCCGCCCCTCCCCCCGCATCCCCTCCCCAAAAAGCCTAACCCTAACCTAACCTAACCGATTTATTAATTATGAGTTTGGTTAGAGTTAGGTTTTTTGGGAAGGGTGTGCGGGGGGTGGGGCGGAGCCCCTCCCCCGCGCATATACGTGTACTATTTACTATATTTCTTTGTATATACTATGTGCAAAAATATACGCATGAGTATGTATATGCAATATTTATACAACTTCTTTTGTTAATAACTTTTTAATAAACAGTAAGCGACGGCTAAAACCTTTTTAGTGTTATTTAGGAAGGTGAGTTCTATAACATATATCAATATGAAAACTATCGGAGGTGGGTCTCCTAAATCCCACTTTTACCGAAGATATTAAAATACTTGGCTTTGCAAATAAATGAAGTATATTTATTTCTTTGAATTTTGATTTTACATTTTCTATATTTCTTAATAAATATGAAATATAAAATAAATATATGTAAAAAATATTATGAAATATATATATCTATACATATAATATAAAATAATTTGATATATACGCATACGTATATAATAATTAATATATTAATCAATTATTAGCAAAGCCGAATATTAATATTGTTTTTCTTAAACCAAAATATGATCTAAACACTCTTCCTCTCTTCCCCCTCCTTATTCTTTCTTTCTCTTTTTCTCTCTCCTTCAATTACTACTGTTTGCGATCACATGGATTTAACTGGGATTGCCCGATTGTCTGGATTCGTTCAGATTTGTGCGCGAGAAAAGGTGGAGAACTCGAAGCAAAAAGCAAGCGAGTTAGGCTTTTCTCACGAACAAAAAAAAGGCAATTTTTCTCTTTGTCGTGGTTAGGATTTTATTAAACAGAATTAAACGATTTTATTTTAAACAGTTAATAATTAATTCCGGAATAATAACGCTTTTTCAACAACGCACATTAATTACAATAATTAGGAACAATAATTAAACCTTGATTAAACTTGACCATTCTACTTGACTTTCGCAAACGCGGAACGATGCGACAACACTGACAGTGTGACAACTTGAATCGTGCAAGACGGCGACAGAAAAGCAGAACGGCTTTGTCCATTGACAATAATTAGTCTGCGAATAGTCGATAGACCTTTAAGAGAAAAGCTCATATATCGAAAAGACGTGAGTTCGCCTTTGTCGCTGAATTGAAGTGCCGGATCTCGGACGGTCGTAGTCGAACGTGCTAGCAGGAGAGAGAGACAAGCTTTTCGAGCTAGAAGGATTGTGCTGCTTTTTACTACTACTTGTAATACCTGGACGCGAGTCCGTTACAAGGATTATTGTGCGAACGCGCGTTTAACGCGTCCCACATTGAAGAGAACAATTCGTCCGACGAATAACGCCGCACAACGCGTTGTATGGAGCGTGATCACGAGTCTCTCTCGGTCTTGTCTCTTCTGCCAGAACGTTTTAGAAATACAAATAGGCAAATTTTCTCGTTCGAATCTCGAATAACTACATAATCATGAAACAAAGCCAAATATTTAGAGAAAAATATTTAGAGAAGGAAACAACCCAGTCGACACAGAACATTATATTTATGTTAAAATTTCGCACTCAACAATATAAATGTAATATAACACACATGGTGTTGAGTGCGAAATTTTAATATAAATATAATGTAACTAATGCTTTGTGTCGACTGAGAATTACCGCCTGCTCTTGTTACAAATTACGAATGTAACAAAAGATAATAATTTGGATAATAATTAGAAGATGCAATTTTTTACAAAAATATGTATAGAAATACATATGTACAGAAAAAAAATCATGTGCTGTTGAACGAGATGTAAGTTTGTGTGCGATGCCGTGTTTCTCAAACCCGCAATTATAGGCGTACCACAGACATGAACCGCCAGTAAATGGGCGTAGAACGGACACGCACCAAATAGAGACTTTACCGGCAGTGTCTGCAAATGAGCGTGGTCAACGTAGTTCCGGCTACAAATGGACGCAGATGGCGCTAAAATCAGTCATCAAAATGCATGTCGCCAAAAACGCCGGCGTGGCCGCTCTCAGACTTCTCTTTGATACCACCACTGGTTCCTCTCTGGTATTGACTAGGAATGGATTTAGGCTGCGTTCTGATATTCACTGCCAGTACTGAAAATACATAGTTTATGTCACGTATACTATAGATTTTCAGTGCTGGCAGTGAATATCGGAACGCGGCCTTAAGCCAGTGGCACACGGTGCTTGTTTTCGTGCTGGATTGCTTGCTGGATGAAAATACTGCGTTCTGATTGGTGCATTTCCATCCATCTTCGGAAATATACCAATCACAACGCAATATTTTCATCCAGCAAGCAATCCAGCACGAAAACAAGCACCGTGTGCCGCTGGCTTTAGTAAGCTTTAGTGACTTGATCTTAGGCCGGGTTTACAATAGGTGGTTTTTATAAGAATAATCGAAGGTTTGTTCGCGTCGCACACTCCACATGCTCCTATTTGTCCCAATGTGTTTCAATCCGTTTGCGTCACCGGAAACTATATGGCGACCAAGCGTTCGCGTCGCATTGCATCCTCAAGCATTCCTCAAGGAAGTAGGAGTGTGATTCATTTACCCCAGCTTCGGAGGTGGTGCAGTTTGGGCAGAAACAGTTTTGTCATGAGTGCATGCATAATCATTAGTTTACTTTTGCAAAGAAGAATGCAAAAAAGTACGACTAAATTAAGAAAACGTGTATTAAATATTCAGGTATTTAAAATGTCTTGCATAAGATTTTAGTTGACTGCTGAAATATGCATTTTTATAATTAATTAACTAACAGTAAATTCAAAATAGGTTAAGTGATTTTATTTTAGAACAATTTGTGTGACTTATGTTTATATTTTATTTGAATTAATACGTGAGCAAAAATGTAATATTTTACATACGACATATTATTCAGTAATTTGTGATTAATATATTCCAACATTATTTGTTTTAAAGTTATTTTAACCAGTTAAGAAGTGTTCACTTACACAACTATTGTATTTAATATTAATGATTTCTTTTGTTATAGTCTTCAGCAAGACAAACAATCCATAATGGCTGAATCTAATCAGAAAATTATGATAGCACACCCGAATGCTAATTCTTTAATAACAGGATCTATGATTCCAAAGAACTCAGCTATAAAAGTCATGCCAAAAATATTGTCATTTAAATTAGTTAAGCCTCAAACACCAAATATTTCTGCCGTAACTCACACAACGGACTTAACACAATACTTAACCACAGTGCCTTTGATGAATAAGATGAGTCCTTCCAGTATTCAGTTGCATGAAAGTCCTTCCATTACAGCAACAAGCTCTACGCAGCATACAGATACAATTATGAGTTCATTGGATTTTTCGATTGTAAACTCAGATTCTTCCACAGTTATGAAAAAGGAACTTATGACAGATAATGAAAAAGAGAATGATTCTGTTTTCAACAGTGTTTTCAACAGTGACAGCCATTTTATTTGGAGTCATAAAAGTATGTTATTTTTCTCAGAATATGAAGAACATGAGAAAAAGTTTCAAAAACGGAGATATCAAAGCAAGGAGGCTATGTTTCAAGCATTAGCAGAGTCGTTCCAAAAGAAAGGTTATATAAATGCTACCAAAAATCATATGAAAAATAAATTTAAATTATTAAAGAAGAAATGGGATATACATATTAAACGGACCACTGGAAAAAACAGCTCTGGAAAAGGCACAAAACCTCTTCCATATGAAGAGTAAGTTTTATGTTCATTCTGTTTCTGGTATGTGTCATAATTTTAAATGGAATACTTTCAATTGATACTCAGAAAACATGAAAGTTTTGAAGATATCTAAAAGATATGTTTTAAATATTTTCTAAGAAAAGATATTTTTAAAAAATATCTAAAAGATATCTTTTAGAAATATCTTGAAGATATCTATAATGAGATATCTTTTACATATCTTTAAGATCTCAATGTTTTCTAGATCTTAATATGTCCTTAAATATCTTTCAAATAACTTAAGTATATTTTTTGATATCTAAAATAAAATTCGTAAACGTTTTAAAATATCACGTCTTAAAGTGTAAGATGTTTTTTTACATTTCATCGAAATATGTAAAAGATATCTTAACTTGTTGCATAAGGTATCTTTTAAATCTCTAAAAAATATCTTTTTCAGAAATACAAGACATCTGGAGACATAGCAAAATATCTTTTAGAAGTCTAAAAGATATCTTTATGTCTATTTGGGCAGTTTAATCATCTCTCTTTTTTGATATTTTTGCTTTCTTTTTGTTATTTTCGAAATATTTAAAGTATATATATTTAATCACTAATGGATTGTATATTTTTCCTTATAGAGAAATGATAAAAATATTTGAAAAAAGTCATAGTGGAGTGCCACTTATTGTGGCTAGCCGTAATGGAATTATGTCGAAAAGAAATTTTGCAAAACGTCTGTCAAAATTTGTCTGAGTGAGTAATGATCTCTCTAAAATACATTTTTAAATTCTTGTCTTCATTTAGATAAGTAATTAAAAGTGTTTTCTATTATAGAAATGAGAATGAAGAGCAACAAGAGCAGATTTCTTCTGTACTACATTCACCGAATCTCGTAACTGTAGGTACCAATTTAAATCTCTTGTCATCGAGAAACAATTCGTCACCAACAAGGAGCAATGTTTCAGTTCCGATATTATCGACTAATAGCAGCAGATCATCAATGACGGGTAGCAGCTGCTCCTCTTTAACAAATACAAGAGTAAAAGTACGAGATGGCAAATTGGCACTTACTTTGCAATCAGTCAAAGAATCCATTTGTGCCGTGTTACAAAAAGAAAGTGATGATAAACAAGAAATACGCACAAAATTTCTGATAAAAAATTCAAAAATTTAACGAATTGCAAAAAGAACGAAATATCATTCTGCAAAAACAACTTATGGTATTTGAAAATTTGGCCAAAAAGATAAATCCAACAGAGAAAGAATTATTATTACATGACTGAAAACATTGAAATAATTATTAGATATAAACATATATTTTATTTGACCATATTTAAAACAATGTTGGTTATATTTTTAGTTTTTGATGAAGTATAAATATTTAATTTCTCAAATTTTTATTTATTCGTTTTCTGTTAATTTTAATGGATAGCACGATAAGACTTCGTATTAAACTTCTCAAGAAGTCAAAGTTAAGTTTACTCGATTGAGTTTTTTTTACATAATAAAGCAGTATTATTTATTTTCAGTATGTAACGTAAAAATCAGTTGCTGATAAAGGATAAGAACTATTACAATTTCTTTTAATCATCAGTCATTTTTAGTCAGTTTATTGAAATATTACACACGTGCATTATATACATTAATTGTATTTATTTTTTGTGAAAAAATTATTAGAGATATAAAATATATGATATTAAAACAAATTGATGTGTGGATAACTGATATGTATTGTTGAAAAGAATTTTTTTGTTCAGAGACATTCTATAATCACAAATAAAACTTTAATATAATATTTAAGAGATTTTATTATCTTTCTTAACTTCTCCTAATATGAATAATTTAATATAACGATTGTTAAGATAACGATCATTATGTTAAATTGTTTTTGTGTAAAAAAATTCAATTAAAATACATATACAAACATATAAAATAAATATAAAATATAGATATGTATTTTAACTTTGCTATATATACATATAGAATACTTAAAAAAAGTAGAACTTATTACAAGAAGTAATCATCTTCTCATGGCCACTTTTTAAGGTATATCCAGACAAATATGTATGAGCACATGATATATATAAACATAAAAATAAAATAATCAATTGCTTTTTTTTACAATAAGCGCACACAAAATTCCAGAACGTTAAAAGTGTAATAAAACGCAAAAAAGGCAAAATAATATCTTGCAAAAACAATATAGCGATATTAGAGAAAATGGTAAAAAGAATATACCTAAGAAAAAGAATTATCATATGAAGACTGAAAACATAGATATTGATGTAAGATGTAAACATATTATTTATTTAACGCTGAACTTTTATATATATATATATATCATATAGTCATTAAAATTTGTCTTAATATATCTCTACTCTACGTTGAATCGTCTTTGGAACAATTGTCGGCATAGTTCATCTCTGAGATCACAACCACGTCGTTTATCAACAGGATTTTCATCTCTATCTTCTGGCAGGACATGGGGTAACAACACCTGTGCATTTACATCAGCATGATTATCGTCCTCGGGTTCTTCCATGTATTGAATATCATTAAAGTCAGCCATATTATGAAGGACGCAACAAGCGAAAATGAATTTAACGATGAACTGCATGTTCCTCAGCTTAAGGAAATATAATTGCCTGAAACGTTGTTTCAATACTCCAAATGTATATTCTACAGAGATTCTGCACTGACTATGTATACGATTAAAGTTTCTTTGGGCCTGTGTAAGATGTCCATTATCCCGATATGGAGTAATTAATTGAGGAAGGCATGGATATGCAGCGTCTCCAAAAATTATGTTTCCGTCTAAAAAAATTACATTTGCTTAAGATAAACATCAAAAGTTAAATAAACATTTACGATAAAGTATATGTATATTAACTAAATTAAACAAGAATAGAGATATTCGACTAAAACAATAATACAATAATTGTTTATGATTATTATGTATTCATACTGTGACAGAGTGCTGGTAAGTCTTCAGCCAGACTAGAATTTGCAAATACTCTTGCATCATGCATTGAGCCAGGATATCCAATTAACACATCTAAGAACTTGTTCTGCTCATTAACTGTTCCCTGCATGTGAATGCAAAAATAATGTTTTCTATTGATATAGGCTACTGGGTCTTCAGAAGGTTTGTCTATACGGATGTGTGAACCATCAATAGAACCTATAACAGGAAAGAAATATTAATTAATTATATCATTACCATTAATAATAACATTAATAATAATTAAGTTATATCATTACCCACACTAAATTACAAAAATGTAAGTTTAAATTAAGTACATCATCAGAAAAAAATTACATTATTACCAATTATTCCTGGAAAATTTTTATTTTCTACATAGTATCTCCGTGTTCTCTGCTTTTCTGTCTCAGTGGGATACCGAATAAATTCATTTCTTAAATCATATAAAAACTGTGTGACTCTTTGTAACACTGATTCAAGGGCACTAAGAGACAAATTAAATCTATCAGCAACATCCCTGAAACTTGCACTTTGATGCCCAGCAAACCATAGAAAAGTAAGAATGTGTTTTTCAGCCGAAACTACTTCAAATCCTCCATGTCCTATATAAAATATTAATTATACTTTATTTAAAATAAAATGAAAAACTTATGATATTAAATTTTTAATTTAAAAAACAGTACTTACCTCCTAGATTTCTAAAATGTGCCCAATAACTAAATCTGTCCACCATGCTTCTGAAAAGTATTCTTTTTAAACGATAATGCATAATAAATTCTTCATTGGTATACATTGGCACTATTTGTTCAATATAATTAGTTATAGTATAATAATATAATTAGTTATGCATGTTCTACGTCTTCTTTGAATGATACCTTCAGCCATTTCAATAACTGCATTAATAGCAATATCTACAAATTATATAAAATCAAATAAAAATGCACTAACTATTTAAGGAAATGACGGTAATTATACAGAATATCCCCCTCACCTCCAATTTTGACGAAAAAATATTTAATCGCCGCGTTTTTGCAAGAGAAACAACTTTTCTATTTGAAAAAATCGTCGCACTGTCTTGTGGAGCGAGATATAAATTGTTAAAGTTGATGACAATTTAGGTTAGGAAATCTGTCACGGAGGCGACAGATAAGATTCCGACAGAGATTTTTTCAAATAGAAAAGTTGTTTCTCTTGAAAAAATGCGTCGATTAAATATTTTTTCATCAAAATCGGAGGTGAGGGGGATATTCTGTATAATTACCGAAAAGACAAATTAAAACTAATAATGTTCAGAGGTTATAGCAAATAAAGTTAGGATGTCACATCTTCATCAATACTCACTCTCTATTTCATCGTCGTTCCCATTGTCTTCCACATACAAATAAATCACGAATTACAGCTAAAGGTAAAAGATTTTCATTAATTTCATTCATAATTAATATATTAAAGCCAATGAGAAAATCTTCCAATGGATCCGTTCTGCGAGTTTAATTTGCATGTTTGCATGCATCTTAAAAGAGGAGAAACTGCTCCAATCCGTTCGTGCCACTGAGCATTGGTGCACATGAACTCATCTGCTCCAACCACCATCTTATCCGTGATCCAAATGCTCCCTGGTGTACACAGGGGGTACAAACTCCCCTCTTAGAAACCGAGGGTCTTTGGAGCGCCACCATGATACGTACCGGAACTGGTGGAACTAAAATGGGTCACGTGATACAGAGTGGGGATACGCGCTACATTTAAATCCAGTACACATATATATATTGGGTGAGTGCAAAAGTTCGTGCGGAGTTTCAATAGATGGAGTTATAAGCGTTGTAAAGTGTTGTCATTAATACTTCCATCTACATATTATGTAACGTTGGAAAAGTGACGTCTTCAGCTGTTATTAAAAAAAAAATCATTTGTTTTCATACAAACTGCTTCGAGAAATATCACTTTAAAAATGAGTATCGACAAGGTGCATTTACGGCATGTTATGCTTTACGAGTTTCGGAAGGGAATAAACGTTGCCGCAGCCGTAAAAAACATTCAGGATGTTTATCAGGATGAAGCACCAGCTAAACGAACTGTGGAAAAATGGTTTGCTAAATTTCGGCGCGGAGAATTTAACCTTGAAGACGAGCCACGCTCTGGTCGACCTTCTGACATTGATGACGATGTTTTGCGTACTTTAGTGCTCAATAATCCGCGAATTTCAACAGAAGAAGTTGCTACAACACTAAACGTTGACCGATCAACCGCTTTTCGGCGTTTAAAAAAGATGGGATTCGATTTGAAGCTCGATATATGGGTGCCCCATTTGCTGACCGAGAAGAACAAAATCAAGCGAATTTCTGCAGCCGTTTCTTTACTCGGGCGGCTCAATAACGAGTCGTTTTTGGATCGACTAGTGACGGGCGATGAGAAATGGGTCCTCTACAACAATGTTCAGCGCAAACAGACATGGAAACAATCAGGTGAGCATGATGACGCAATGCCAAAAGCCAGTTTGCACCTGATGAAGGTGATGCTCTCTGTTTGGTGGGATTGCAAGGGCATAATCTATTTCGAGCTTCTCCCCGCTGGCGAAACGATTGATTCGGACAAGTACTGTCGCCAATTAACCAATCTGAATCGAGAAATAAAAGAGAAACGTCCGATTTTGTCAAATCGCAAGGGAGTCGTCTTTCATCACGACAACGCCAGACCACACGTTTCGAAAAAGACGCTGCGCAAACTGAAGAGCCTGAAATAGGATGTCTTAACGCATCCACCGTATTCTCCTGATATCGCACCATCTGATTATCACTTGTTCCGGTCATTGCAAAATTATTTAAATGGAAAAAACTTTGACTCTTTGGAGGCCTTAAAAAACGGCGTCTCTTCGTTCTTCGAATCTAAACCGCGCAGTTTTTATGATCGAGGCATCCGTATGCTGTCAGAACGTTGGGAAAAGATTATAGAAAACGATGGAGAATATATCATTGATTGAATAAAGATTTTTGTTTGCCTAATCACTGTGTGACTTTTACTCACAAACTCCGCACGAACTTTTGCACTCACCCAATAAATATAAGGCCTGTTCTTTTTCGCTGCACTGCTGCACTGATGCAATAAGTTAGAGTGAAACAAATATATATTTCTCATTCTAACTTATTGCATCAGTGCAGCGAAAAAGAACAGGCCTTACATATAAATATATATATATATATATATATATATATACAGGGTGCACGATTTATCTGAAGACATTGAAATATCTCGAGAACTATGCATTGGATAAAAAAAAGTGGTTAATGAAAGTTGTTAGTCTCGAAGGGGGACATCCAATGATACCAAACTCGACCTCCCATCCCACCCCCTGGGGGTGGGGGTTGGGAGCAACTTTGAAATCTTAAATGGAAACTCCCATTTTTTATTGCAGATACGGATTCTACGCCACAAAATACGTAAATTTTGTCCGAAACTTTTTTTTTATTCGTGATAGATGGCGCTGTAATCGCAAAAAATTATATTTTCCGCAATTCTCCAGAAATGATCATTGGATTGAGAAATAAAAATTACCTGTTCAATATTTTTAAAGAACATAATAAAAGTTAATCCTCCCCATCCTCTCGGGGTAGGGTGGGTGATAACGTTCAAATCTCAAATAGGGACCCACATTTTTCATTGCAGAATTAGATTGTACGTGAAATTTTTATTGAAACAATTTTTTTCATTCGTGATAGATAGCGTTGAATTTTTCCGAGAAACTACTTTTAGCGTTACACAGGAACAACGACGAGGACGTAGTAGTTTTATGTTCCCTTCGGGTGCTTTTTTAATGTGAGTCACCCCTCACCTTGAGATTTGAACGTTACCACCCACCCTACCTTGGGAGGATGGGGGGGAATAACTTTTATTATGTTCTTTAAAAATATTGAACAGGTATTTTTTATTTCTCAATCCAATGATCATTTCTGGAGAATTGCGGAAAATATAATTTTTTGCGATTACAGCGCCATCTATCACGAATCAAAAAAAAAGTTTCGGACAAAATTTATGTATTTTGTGGCGTAGAATCCGTATCTGCAATAAAAAATGGGGGTTTCCATTTAAGATTTCAAAGTTGCCCCCAACCCCCACCCCCAGGGGGTGGGGTGGGAGGTCGAGTTTGGTATCATTGGAAGTCCCCCTTCGAGGCTAACAACTTTCATTAACCATTTTTTTTATCCAATGCATAGTTTTCGAGATATTTCAATGTCTTCAGATAAATCGTGCACCCTGTATATATATTAAATGTGTAATGACCCATATAGCACAAATCTTAAACGGACGTTTTAAAAACGTTCTAAGGACATTCATACATCCTAAGAACGTTCTAAGAACATTCTCTGAAGATTCGATGCTATCTGGGAAGTGATTTTATATTTTTTTGGTAAAATTAAACAATACTTGTATGTTATAATTTCATGAAGCAATGTATGCGAGAGATGGTAGATGATATGGGGTTGTTCAAAAAGTCATTGCAGTTTTTTCAGTGATTTTCAAAACTTAATTTTATACAAAGAATTAACATGAATCAATGATGTTAATGAACGCAAGCACTTTGTGAGGAACCCAATAGTTCAATATATCACATACATTATTTCATGAAATTATAATAACATAAACATATAGTTATTCCATTGTACCTGAAAACTAAGAAATTAATTATTATTCAACTCAATATATATATATTTTTTTGTGATGTATGTGTGTATAATAGGTTCGCAAATTTTATTGAAATAAGCAATATACAATTTTCGTTTTATAAACATATTATACATATATATTTTTTTAGTTACAATGGTATATATATATATATTTTTTTAGTTACAATGGTATATATATATATATGTAGTTTAATGAAATTATTTACAGTTCAATGAAAAATAATTACAATGAATTTTATGCATCAAATTTTTTCCGTCCCACTTGCAGACTGCGGACTGTCAGGTACTTTTCTGCCATATACCTGGTATGGTTAAAAAAATTTGATGCACTAACAATCTGCACCATATATGTGCATCACTGCACATAAGCATTCATACACTCACTCTTAACATCGATCTACAATAAGATACGTCTAAAAGCGTATAAAAGAGAGACTTCTTGCTTTTAATATGTCTTTTAATATAAGTCAAATGTGTTTAAAACATTTGTGCTATCTGAGACCTTAGGGAAGATCAACGAACAACGTGAAATAATTTAAACCGATTTACATATTTACATATAAATATTTACTTACAGAAATAAAAATATTTTTTCTCCACATGCTCTCTCTCCTTACTTCCCAGAAAACAACGAGGTCTTGTAGATGTCTAAAAGATATCTTATGAAAGATTTCTTTAAGATATTTCTAAAAGATATCTACAAGTTGTCTATAAGATATCTAAATAGATGTAGTGGAAGATATCTTTGTAGAATTTATAAAAGATATCTATAGACATCTGAAAGATATCTTAAAAGATATCTTCAATATATTTGTAATAGATATCTAAATGATATCTTTTAGAAGATATCTTTAAGAGCCGATTTCAACTTCTTAGTAAGTTAAATAATAGTTTAATCATAATTTGTCTGTCTAATTTAAGGAAGGAATAAAAATAGACAAATTAACTAATTATTTTAAACTTGGAACAACCGGCCCTAAGGCCGGTATTCTATAAGAAATTGTTCTCCTATGGGATATATCGTATCATCCGATCTCGTGTGAATCTTCAATTATATTTAAGACATTCTGAAGTTCATCTTGGCTGCATTCCCTAATTCACGGCCAATACTGAAAATCTGTAGTTCATGTAACGTATATAGAATTTCAGTGCTGTCAGTGAATTACAGAACGCAACCCTTGAGATACTTCGTAGCCAATAAAATAATCCGTGCAACATAACAACAAACAACAGACAAATAACAACAAAGAACAGCCCAGATAGCAAAATGTGCGCAAACATGTCTTTTAGACTTCTAAAAGATGTCTAAAAGACGTCCTACTTCTTTTAGAAGTCTTTAAACATCTTTGTAGACATTGTGCTATCTGGGAGGTAAACAAAAACAGATCGATTGCGTATCTTGAAACGTGGTGAATTCTAGTAAATTCACTCACTTTTGTCATTCACTTGTTTCAATCGACTCCCAGACCTCGTGACTTCCTACCGAAAAGAAACCGTGCGGTTCAAGGATCCGATATTTATCAAAGGTAATCCTCGAAATCCTTCAAATTTACAATTGTATCTGTCTTTATACTTAAATCCTTTTGCCATTCAATGTTTAATATTTTCTGTGCGATTTGTATAACTAAGAATATTTTAATATAATTTACTCTATCCTAACCTTATGTTTTGCTGGAAAATTAATGTTAGTAATAAATGTGCTACATTTTGTACTTCAATGAACATTAGGATTTTAATCAATCACATTTTATGTTTAGGTTTACAACGGAATTGACACAATATTCGGACTGTACCAGTAGTACTTGGTTGTTGTCCTCCGTCTTCACACAATTATCGCCATAGAAATTATCTAATTTTATGAATTACTTGCTGGTAAACTCCTCGATAAGGTAGGTTTAAGTAATGATTACGATTCTTTGAAAAATTGAAAACTAGAAATAATATAATAAGCAAATAACCAAACCTGTGCGAGCAATCTCTTAGCAGCATTTGTAACACAAAGGCAATAGATTGCACACAGTATGTATTAATTAGGTTTTTATGGTAGATTCGTGGTATATTGCGTGCAGAGCCTGCTAATAGACGTTAGCAAGATCTGCATTCTGCCATCAAGCTGCTGTCAGAGCTGTCATAGATTGTGTTAGCATACTCTGCCGGCAGTCTAACAGCAGATTGTGGACACAGATGTCTGTGGATCTGTCGCCAATCTGACGTCAGTATGTGCACTGATTGTTTCAGATTTGAGGGTTTCATGGTCGGTGAATTTCTTCATTGTAATAGTTTCCGGTTGAGTACCGCGTCCTGAAACAGTTTTATGTCGACGTTTCGCTAACATTGCAGTTTGAATCTTCAAGGCTGAGAGTCCTGATATTGAATTTTCCTCTTTCGTGAGTGTGCTTAGGTATCCCTTTCCTTGTGTTGAAGAAAGAAGAGGAGAGAATAATTAATATCAAAGCTCTCAGCTCTTAAGATGCAAACTGCAACGTTTCTGAAACGTCGATATAAAGCTGTTCCAGGACGCAGTACTCATCTGGACGCTACTACAAAGAAGAAATAGGACATGATGTTTCTTTTTTAATCTACACGAAATATCTTTGTAATAAAATCATTGATATTCATTCAAAGATAAAATTAAAAAATATAATAGTTTAAAAGATATTTCATACTCTGGCATAATTAATATAATAATAGTAAATATTAAATATTTGGAATAATTTCACTTTTTCATATATTCGATATTCGATTTTCGTATTTTTATATGTGGAAGAACTACATATTATTTATTTAATATTTTGCCTTTATATCATGAAATTTTCATCATTTGTATGTAGGTTTCAAACGACATATAATAAAAAAATTAATAATGCCGAAAAGAAAAAGATATAACGATTTGAGTCGGTCTCAACAATGGCGTCGGCGACAAAATATTGATTGTGCAGTACATACTATTGATACAGGCGATACATATAATATTAATTTAGACATTGAGATTCCTCATGAAATGTCTAATGACAATATTCTTATTGAAGAGAATAGTAACAATTATTTGAATAATAATAATATATATATGTATGGAGATGTCGAAGAATGCAATCAAAGAATTGATTCTTATTCAAATTGTAGTTATTCAGAATCTGATATGGAATTGATTGCCGAATGCAATAATCAATGTTATAAAGATTTGAGTTTTAATGTACAGAAAGAACTTGCATTATACAAATTTCTTCGGACATGGAGTCTTGAGTATAATATTACTCATGTGGCTCTAACAAAATTGCTTCAAGGTCTCAAAATCAATGGATATGAAAAGCTTCCTTGTAATGCGAGAACTTTATTGGGAACTCCGAGAACAACATCAATAATTAAGAATCATTCTGGTACTTTTTTATTATCATGGATTGCAGACAGCATTGAAGAATCATTTACGATATAATAAACCTCTCCATGAACGTTGTGAAAATGAAATTAAAATCAACTTAAGCATTGACGGACTACCATTGGCAAAGAGTTCTAAATCGCAATTTTGGTCACTTTTAGGGCAAATTGTCCACGTTCATTATAGAGAAATACCTTTTGTCATTGGAGTATTCCACGGATATTGTAAGCCGAAGAAACCGAATGAGATTATTCATCAATTTATTGAAGAATATAGTGAAATTCAAAATAAAGGATTCTAATATCGAGGAAAAAAATACAAAGTTTTAATAAATGCTATAATATGCGACGCCCCGGCAAAAGCATTCATGAAATGTATTAAAAGTCATACAGGATATTATGGATGCGATAAATGTGAAGAGGAAGGTGAATGGAGGAACAATCGAATGTTATTCCTTAATGAAAATGCTCCATTACGGATCAAAATTTTTATTACGACATAATGAAGATCATCATGTGGATAATTCACCTTTTGAAAACATTGGATTGAAAATGGTAACACAGTTCCCATTAGATTATATGCATCTTGTTTGTCTCGGTATCATGAAAAGACTTATAAATATGTGGATCCGAGGAATAAAGGGCATTAAACTGCGTGCTTCTCAAATTGATCAATTATCTATAGATTTAAAGCAGTTAATTATACATACCAGTTAACATACATACCTAGAGAATTTTCTAGGAAACCAAGAGGTTTAGATGAATTAGATCGCTGGAAAGCGACAGAATTTAGACTGTTTCTCTTATATACTAGTCTATCAATTTTATGGTCATATTTGCCAAATGATTATTTGAGACATTTTTATTCTACATTGTGCAATTTATATTCTTTGTAATCCTGCCGATTGCGAATACAATAACGAATATGCACATGAATTATTAGTACATTTTGTACAAACATTTAAAATGTTATATTCTGAGAACTACGTTACATACAATGTACATAACTTGGTTCATTTACTTGTTGATGTTAAGAATCATGGGTGTCTGGACATGTTCAGTGCTTTTCCATTCGAAAATTATTTTCAAGAAATGAAACGAATGCTACGAAAAAATGCACAACCGTTACAACAATTGCACAGACGATTAATGGAAAAATGTCAAACTGTAAGAAATATTGGGTATAAACCTGAAGCATATCCCATTCTTCAAAATGCCAAGAACGAAGAATTATTGTTTGGATGCACACAATCTCATAAAGAAATAATATTTGAAAAATTTACACTATCCTGCATCAAAGAAGCCGATTCTTATTGTTATATGAATAACAGAAATGTTCTCATGATTGAATATATTGGAAAAAAGAATGGAGAAACAGTAATACTTGGAAAAAAGTTAAAAAATTTCGATAATATATCTTCATATCCATGTGATTCGCGAAATTTGAAAATCTATGCCGGAAATGAATGGTCTGAAATTGGAATGTATCCAATAAGTCAAATAAGCGCAAAAGCAATGCGACTTCCTTACAAAGATACATTTTGTATAATTCCTATTCTACATACTAATGATTGAAGTGAGTTGTTATTTTTTATAAAAACAACTGTAATAATTTATAAATAAAACTAGTAATTTATAAATTGTATTATATCATACATAAATATATTATATTATACAAATAATATTGTTTAATCCAATTTGTAATTATGACAGATATTTATATAAATAATAAGTTTTATATATATAAATATTTTTTAACAATAAATTATGACAAGTTTGAACCATAATTTGGATGCTTTAGGATAGAAAATCATAATAATTATGAGTGAAATTATTTTCATTTATTCTCTTAAATACTTCATCATTACTTAATCAGTATTTATTGTTACAGATGTATTACGTCGTATTTTGGGACGAATACTGCCAAGTCGTTCCCGATTCTTGGGTAAACTTTAATGCAAAAACATTTACGTTTCCATTGTCTAAAAAAAATATTACCAATACAATAAAGAAGAAGATAAGTCCTAGAAATGATTGGAACATTAGTCATTTTCATAAAATTTTAGGACCTTACAATATATTTGATAAAGCTCGGGAAGCAGAAAAATCTTGTATTGATATATCCACTTCGGATGATATTCAATTTGCTTCTTTAAATGAACCAATCCAAACATTGCCTCTGAAACGTTTGATAACGAAAAAAAAATTTTATGATGATGAATCGAATAATTACGTGAATGATTGTAAGTTTCAAATTCTATTACAGCAAATTACAAAATATAATATGATAAAACGTAAAGTAACAAATTGAAAATGAGTAACAAAACTAATTTACTAATATAATTATATACTATATATAAGTATATAATTATAAAGATAAGTATATAATTATAAAGATAAGTCGTAAATCGTTGAAAAAATTAATTTTCTATAAAATATAGGTAATATTTCCAAGAAATATAAATCAAATCAACATCCCCCATTAAATTATAAAATACACGAAGGGATTGGAGCTACATCTATAAATGTTGAACTTGAGAAAAATTCATTACATTTTAGATCAGTGAGTTCGGAATATAACGTGCAGAAGCGGGTGAGTACTACAAATATTAATGATTAATATATAGAGAAAAATAGCGCTAATTAGGACGTGCTTTTATTCAGACATCGATTATTTTTTAATAATTTATAATTGGAATAATCGTAACTATCAATACATAGCTGCAAAATAGACATTTCACACGCATTTCTATGTTGTTCAGTGAAACAAAATAGTAGCATTTGATAAAACCATTTATATATTTATTACAATACGTGGATAATTATTACTTAATTAATAGTATTTTATATTTTTATTTATTTATACGTAAATATAGATGAGAGTTGAATAAATTCGGACAAAAATCGTTATTTAATTTATAAATACATACATAAATATATATTTGTACACACACACGTATATGTTAGATTTACACACACATACAATTTGTATATTAATATACTTTGAATTCCAGGAGGAAGATAAAATTTTATCCGTCAAAAATAATCCATCTAATTGCAATGTCCCTTCACCTTTAAATGAACACCAATTTTCAATTCAAGTTTTTCATGAGGATGAGCAAGATGATGAAGAGATGACGGATGATACTAATTCTCGTGATTATGATCGGAACATCGATAATAAGGAAAATGAGATAATTGGTAATGACAAATTATATAGCGGTATACTTTTTGTCATGGCATATATTATATAAAGTTAGTTGAATAAGTAAATTCAATAATTTGTGAACCTATTTCTATTATTTTATTTAGCGATGAAGGCTCTCCCAATTACAGAAATGAATGTAGACGAGGATATACATATAATTATAAGTAAGATACATTTTTCTTTCATATAGATGAATACTTTCTTTCATATAGATGAACACTAATTGATTGATCATACTAATGAATACTAAACAGTGAAAATAGTAAATCATTTCTAAAAATTTGTAAATTTTAGTAATGTATTGTTTTAGTATTGTTTTAGTATTGTCATCATATATAATATAGTTATTATTATATTTCCAAAATACTTTTATCGTATATTGTAGTGTACAAAGTTATTAATAACATTAAAAAATTAGTCTCTGAAGATGCTTACAGTAAAATATGAATGATGAAATATAAATAGTTCTTCTTGCAGGTTCTTTATATGAAAAAGTAGGTACTTTACATCAAGACTTTCAACAATTCAAAACAGAGATAAAACACGAAGCAGCTAAAAATAACACAAAATTGAAAGAAATAGTTGCTATTTTAAGAGAAAGTTTCCAAAGAAATGAAGAAAATGAAGCAATAACTATGGATTTAATGCCTGAATTTCCAATGACATCCGTCGAGGAATACGTACAATTTAATGAAACATTGAAAAATGATGAAGCAATTCGTAAATGTTTTGTAAGTATATTTTGAATAATGTGCAATTCAATCAGTGATTCATTGACTGATATGAAGAAAGTATTTATATCAGTCAATGAATCACTGATTGAATTGCACATTATATATATATATATGTGTGTGTGTGTCTGTGTGTGTGTGTATGTGTGTGTGTGTGTGTGTGTGTGTGTGTACAGAGTATTTGTTAACTAAAGGATCATATTCAATGGAGGCATAGAGCTGATTAAGATAAACAAAAGTCAAATATCTTTTTGCAAAAATCATAAAAATTACTGAGTAATGCATAAATAAAAATCGTGCATCGCAGCGGTAGTAAGAGGTGCGTTTGGTCGCTGAAGCTCGCATATCGAATCAAGTCGTCTAGCAATAGTTATCGGCGCGCGGCAAGAAGAAGAAAGGATTATTTCTGCACATTTTCCCTTCTGCTTGTCACGTGCCGGTAAGTATCGTTAGATGATTTAACTCGATCTGCGAGCTGCAGAGACCGAACGTGAGTTCTATTGGGTGAGTGCAAAAGTTCGTGCGGAGTTTGTGAGTAAAAGTCACACAGTGATTAGGCAAACAAAAATCTTTATTCAATCAATGATATATTCTCCATCGTTTTCTATAATCTTTTCCCAACGTTCTGGCAGCATACGGATGCCTCGATCATAAAAACTGCGCGGTTTAGATTCGAAGAACGAAGAGACGCCGTTTTTTAAGGCCTCCAAAGAGTCAAAGTTTTTTCCATTTAAATAATTTTGCAATGACCGGAACAAGTGATAGTCAGATGGTGCGATATCAGGAGAATACAGTGGATGCGTTAAGACATCCCATTTCAGGCTCTTCAGTTTGCGCAGCGTCTTTTTCGAAACGTGTGGTCTGGCGTTGTCGTGATGAAAGACGACTCCCTTGCGATTTGACAAAATCGGACGTTTCTCTTTTATTTCTCGATTCAGATTGGTTAATTGGCGACAGTACTTGTCCGAATCAATCGTTTCGCCAGCGGGGAGAAGCTCGAAATAGATTATGCCCTTGCAATCCCACCAAACAGAGAGCATCACCTTCATCGGGTGCAAACTGGCCTTTAGCATTGCGTCACCATGCTCACCTGATTGTTTCCATGTCCGTTTGCGCTGAACATTGTTGTAGAGGACCCATTTCTCATCGCCTGTCACTAGTCGATCCAAAAACGACTCGTTATTGAGCCGCCCGAGTAAAGAAACGGCTGCAGAAATTCGTTTGATTTTGTTCTTCTCGGTCAGCAAATGGGGCACCCATATATCGAGCTTCAAATCGAATCCCATCTTTTTTAAACACCGAAAAGCGGTTGATCGGTCAACGTTTAGTGCTGTAGCAACTTCTTCTGTTGAAATTCGCGGATTATTGAGCACTAAAGTACGCAAAACATCGTCATCAATGTCAGAAGGTCGACCAGAGCGTGGCTCGTCTTCAAGGTTAAATTCTCCGCGCCGAAATTTAGCAAACTATTTTTCCACAGTTCGTTTAGCTGGTGCTTCATCCTGATAAACATCCTGAATGTTTTTTACGGCTGCGGCAACGTTTATTCCCTTCCGAAACTCGTAAAGTATAACATGCCGTAAATGCACCTTATCGATACTCATTTTTAAAGTGATATTTCTCGAAGCACCTAACCTAACGAAGCAGTTTGTATGAAAACAAATGACTTTTTTTTTAATAACAGCTGAAGACGTCACCTTTCCAACGTTATATAATATGTAGATGGAAGTATTAATGACAACACTTTACGACGCTTATAACTCCATCTATTGAAACTCCGCACGAACTTTTGCACTCACCCAATACAACCAATTTTTGTTCATGCATAAATCGGCTATTTTTATAATTTGTACTACATGATATTTGACTTTCTTGTTTATCTTAGTCAGTTCTATGCCTCCATTGAATATGATCCCTAAACAAACACTCTATATATTCATACATATGTGTACAAATACTTTCTTCGTATCCATCAATATATAATTTTATGCCCGATCGAAAACATTGTCGCATATGTGAAAGTAGTTTGGTAGCAGGATTTCATATATCTTGCATCAAATTTATTGTTTACTTGCGATCTACTGTTGATGATATTAGATTGCACTCGAAATCTGCTCACATAGATTTAGCCATATGTATATAGTAATATCGAAATACGAATAATAATAAATAATAAAAGAAAAAAAGTCACGTATACGAACATTAACGTCTATATTAACATTATTCTTTGCAGGAAAAGAAAATAAAGTGTATTGGTGGTGACTCTACACAAAAAATGATCTCCAATATACTCACATATTGCATAACATTTGATGTAGGACACAAGTTGACTTGGACTGGTGCAAAAAATACTATCGCAATCGAAAATACAACTTTTGCAAACATTATAGTTAGTACGTATATTTTAACAATTACAAATAAACTATATATATATGTGTCTCTTAATTTTTCCAAATGTTAAATTCTCTTTTATATCATTTTCAAATATAGATACAAAAAATACTTTTAAACATTAGTGATATGTAAGGACTATAACTTGTCATAATGTTTAGAGTACTATTATTTTTGTTTATATAAATAGATATGAATTTTTCCAACCAGATATATCTACTAGTACTAAAAACATATAAATACTATCCACAGGTACTGTCAATCGTACAAAAGGAAATGGACCTGACTGTACCATTGCATTGATTGTCAAGCATGTAAAAAACTGGCTGCAACATGCAGGTGATAAAATGAGATATCGAAACAAAAAAGTGCAACAATAAATTACTCTGTAATTAGTATACAGAGTATCCGATAATTCCGCTAAAAACCGCGATATAAAAATAGATTAAGTGAAACTGAAAAAACAATTCCTCTATGATTTTGCGAAGAACCACGTAAAATTGTGTTATTAATTAAAGAAATTAGCTAATGATCAATTAATTAATAATTCTATATTTTATGTGGTTCTTCGCAAAATGATATAGGAATTTTTTCTTCAGTTTCACCTAATCTACCTGTACATCGTGTTTCTAAAGCGAGTTACCGCACAGCCTGTATACTTAATAATAAGAAATTAATTAATTCTTATCTTGCAATATCTTGCATGGGCGTTGCCAGGAGGAGGCAGAGGAAGATCACGGTCCCCTAAACGTAGAAAAAAATTTATTTTTTTATACGAAGGCGCTGAAGTTTTTTTTTTATTTTTTACCGGCAATAAAGTGATAAAATTTATATAATTTTTTTGCATTGAATGCTTAAATTGAAAGAGGTGGCTTGTGTATGGTCTGCCTGAAAAAAAATTCTGGCTACGCCCATATCTTAACAAGCAAGTAACGTTTTAACGCAAACAATGTTGTTACGTTATATAATTTATATGAAAACATATTTATTAAAAACAGTCAAATATAAAGTGTAATAAAAAAAAAAAAAAAAAAAAAAAAAAAAAAAAAAAAAAAAAAAAAAAAAAAAAAAAAAAAAAAATATATAATTATTTTTTTTTTTTTTTTATTATAATAACATAATTCAATTTTAATATTTTTTTTTTTTTTTTTTTTTTTTTTTTTTTTTTTTTTTTTTTTTTTTTTTTTTTTTTTTTTTTTTTTTTTTTTTTTTAATATATATTAAGTATGCTATTATTTGTTATTCATTTCTCAATATTATGTTTTTTAAATATATTGAAGACTTCTAAAAGATATTTGTTAGACATCTTTGAGATATGTGTAAAAGAAATCTTTTAGATGTCTTTTACATTTCTGCAAGATGTTTTTTAAGACATCTTTTAGATATTTAGAAGATATATAAAAGAAATCTTATTAGAGATCTTTTAATACTCTATAAGATGTCTTTTTACATTTCTGCAAGATGTCTTTAAGACTTCTTCAGGATTACTTAAGGATATTTTCAAGACATCTTTAGATATCTAAAAGATATCTCAAAATGTTGCGTAAGACATCTTTTAGATCCCTAAAAGAAATCTTTTGGGGAAAAAAGTAAGATATCTCAAGACATGGCGAGATATCTTTTAGAAATCTAAAAGACATCTTTTTGGCTATTTGGGTTGGCTCTTCTTCCTGTAAATAACCAGTAAATAACCTGAAAATAATCTGTAAATAACCTGCAAATAACCTGAAAATAAACACCTCTCACTAAATTAATGATCACTTGTTATCACTTGCTATCGCACAAAATACACAAAATTCCTACTACTCCAGAAAACTGGTAAACAGTAAGTGTCCAATATGGCATCCGACGAGCGGTAGTGGGGAATCGACTGTGCTGCCCTCGGCCTACGTACCGAAAGAATAAGCGAACTAATCACTTCCGCACCCCTAAAATACGAGGAGTTTGTACGCCTTGGGTGTACACTCAGAGGCAGGTATGGTGTCCCTCGGCGATGTCGTATACGCCTGTAAAACAATCGAAACCGATGACAGGCATATACGCATACGCATATGGGCGTACTGTACAGCGTGAGAGAAGCGAAGAGGGAGAAGTGGTGGGAGACGTTCCGATGTTGCATCCTTATCGCACGTCGCACGAACGAGAGAGAAAGCATTACCAGACGTGGTACGGTTAATGGTGTCCCCAATAGCTGTTTCACTCTCTCTACGCTTGAATGCAAGCAATATGAGTGAGACAGCTATAGAGACACCGCGCTGTCTCTATAGGTATCTCGCTCGCTCTAATAACCATGTATTGCGCTTTCCTCTTTTCTCCTTAGCAGAAATGATCAAGGAGGCAATCCTGTCTATAGGCCAGAAAAATAAGCTATTTTCGCGAATTTTTTTTTTCGGAAAGCAGACGATTGATTTCAAACTTGATAAAAATAATAATATATATTTTATTGATGAGAATGAATTTTTATGGCGTTATAAAATAGAAAAGTGCGATACATTTTTTATGCCGTAAGATATATCAAATTGCGAGCATAAATGCCATTGGCTATTACAGCGAGTGAGACACCTATAGAGATAGCGCGGTGCATATAAAAAATTAATATTTTTTTATTTCGCTAGTTCACACGATAGATAGACATGTTTCGAATATGTAATTAGATGCTGAAGTCAATCGATCGACTTTTTTATATAAAAAAAAGTTTTTTCTCTGATTTCAGAAGATGCTACATAGCGTCTCGTTATTATTATTGTAATTTTTATTATTATTAAATGTCTCCAAATTTTTTTTATATTTTCAAGAGCGGAACCTATATTTTAAGTAGCATTTTAAGGAAGATGTTGTATTTATTCTCCCTCCTTCTCGTAGTCTTTTCAAAAGTAAAGATATGTTGTGTCTAAAAAAAAATTCCACATTTGACATATCTTACGGCATAAAATAAGTTTTTTTCGTAAATTTCATGAAATATCGTTTTCTTGCAAATATAATATTCTTAACGTAAAATCATCGATATTTATGATGATTTTTCAAATATAATTTTTAAATGCCTTAAAATATTAAAAAAGTAGTTCGTTTTTTATTTCCTTAATTCAAACGAGTTAGCGGCAAGTTCGTAGATTAATTATTTTACTTGCGTTTTTGTCCCAGTCTACCGTATTTCGAGATTTTATCGAGATTTTATCGAGATTCGAGGAACCATGAAACGGCGCGCGCCTAAACACGTCACGTTATTTTCTGTATATTTGCTACATTATTATTCATATAACGCTATAAAAATTCATTCTTATCAATAAAATATATATTATTATTTCTATCAAGTTTGAAATCAATCATCTGTTTAGTTTCCGAAAAAGAATTCGCGAAAATAGCTTATTTTTCTGACCTACAGACAGGATTACCTCCTTAATCGGCATTTCTGCTAAGGAGAAAAGAGGAAAGCACGATATATGGCTATTAGAGCGAGCGAGACACCTATAGAGACAGCGCGGTGTCTCTATAGCTGTCTCACTCATATTGCTTGCATTCAAACGTAGAGAGAGTGAGACAGCTATTGGAGACACCATTAACCGTACCACGTCTGGGCCTCAATTCTGTACACGCTTACCGACAACTATCGATGTCGTTAACTGTATTGCGCAGCTTTTGTATATCGTAGAAAACCTGCGCAACTCCGTTAACGATATCGATAGTTGTCGGTAAGCGTGTACAGAATTGAGGCCCTGGTAATGCTTTCTCTCTCGATCGTGCGACGTGTGATAAGGATGCAACATCGGAACGTCTCCTACCACTTCTCCCTCTTCGCTTCTCTCACGCTGTACAGTACGCCCATATGCATATGCATATATGCCTGTCATCGCTTTCGATTGTTTTACAGGCGTATACGACATCGCCGAGGGACACCATTCCTGCCTCTGAGTGTACATTGGAACATGCGACGCGAACAAACCTCGAATAAGGTTAGCCAATTTCTTAAAGCTTAAAACTTACTATACCTATTGCAGACCCAGCCTTAGGGAATTATATTTAGGTGGAAAAATTTGAGTTGGTGACATTACACAAAATAGCATTTTAGAACGCAGCCTAGACTGGCTCCCTATGTGACGTAAAAAGCGTATGCGTAAACCACGTCAGCCAATCAATTGCTTCAGCTATTATACGCAAATCATAGCTAAGATGAATGATTGGTTATCGCAAATTACACGTATGCATTTTATGCTCCATGTGAAAGAGGCCTTATATGCATCCAATTGTATACGCTGTCAGACTTTTCTCGTGGGATCTAAAGATGGCGCATTTATTTACTCATCTACATCTTTCTACGGGTGCGTTCCGTTTCACGCATATACGCGCATTTTTTATAGTATACGTGACATAAACTATAGATAAATGCGCGCATATGCGTGAAACGGAACGCACCCTACGTTAGAAACAAGTTTTTTTAATGTCCTTACTGTACTTGAGACACGTGTCCATATAAACTATGTATAGAATGTGTTATTTCTTATATTTTGTGTAATATTTTCAATATCTAAAATTCATAGAGAATGATCAAATTCACGATGTTATGAATAGATATATTGTTATGATGACCACTTTGGCCTCGACTATAGAAAATTGCTACAAGAATACAGCAACACGGTTAACAAATTAAGTTCATTTTCTGACGTAATTATTACGTTCTTTTATAGAGTATTTTTGCCTTTGTGTTCTATATTTCATTTACTAAACTAGTTATGTTATATTTAGAATCACTGCAAGCATGTTTCTTCTCAATTTCGTATTGTACTTAAGAAGACATAATGACTATGTAATACAACTGCAAAAAATACAACCCATGTTTCAAATAATACAGATGGTTGCGCAATAACTTATTGCTTTATAACAAAAATGGCAAAAAAAATTGAGCTAGTGACACTTGTTATTTTGCTGATACTTCGATTTGTCATAGGACAACCAACTGATGTATGTAATGTTTTGTTAGTTATTCATAAAGTTAGTTATTCATAAAGGTTTCTTTAAATAAACTTATAATTTATATATGAATAATAGAAAAATGAACAATTATAAATAAACTTTTATTGAATTAATCTGTAATGTTATTTGTTTTTATTATTTTCAAAAATGTTTTATATATGCATGAATATAAAAGGAAACTATTTTGTATATCTTATATATATATTTATTTACATATTTATTATTTATATATAATATAATTATATATATACTTATATATTTTTTATATATTTAAATTTGCAATTTAAATAAAACAATATCTGTTATTAGAATTCCAATACTGAGTTAGTAGTGGAACAAGATGATACTCTTGTTTTGTTTTCTACACTTAGAGGATCTCTTATAGGAGTTAGTCAACGGTCTGGAGAAATACGATGGCAACAAGATAATGGTAAGAATTGATTTCATCTAATTGTATATGAATTTTTATTATTTTTTAATTTATACAATTTACATATATGTATATGTGTATATAAAAATATATATACATATAAACTTGTTTGTGTTTCAGAACCAGTAGTTAAAGTACCTATTGATCTACCAGATACTAAAATGTATGTTCTTCACATATATTTTATTATATACAATTATATATATGATAATTAAATATATCAAATTTATCAATTTTCTAAATTCAACTTAAAATTATTATTTATCAGTTTTCTAATATTTGATTTAAAATTTTTGTTACTTTTTATAATAATAGATTATCAATAATAACTTGTGGTAATCAATAAAATAATATGAAATTCTGTTAACTTATATTTTTTTTAGGCGTATGTTTCTACCAGATCCCAGAGATGGTACACTTTATTTATTTGGTAGAGACTCAGAAGCATTAAAAAAATTACCATTAACTATCCCCCAATTAGTGGCTAATAGTCCTTGCAGAAGTAGCGATGGCATGTTATATACTGGTAGAAAAATTGACACTTGGTTTAGCATTGATCCAATGACTGGTGAAAGAGAACAACTCTTGAGCTTTAATGAAGTGAAAAACACTTGCCCTTTGAAAATACAGAATGCTATTTTTATCGGCCGCACAGAATATAATATTATTATGGTTGACAGTAAACACAAAGACAGAAAATGGAATGTAACATTCTACGATTATTCTGCAGAAAAAATGGAATCTGATGTAGCTGATAATTACGGTACATTTCTTCCTATAAAATATTGAAACTGATTTAAAATAAACTTAAAATTTTTATTAGATTTTCTGATATTTTTTAGGTTTCTATAATATATGAATATACAAATATATGAAGAAATGCTTTATCTGGTTTCTAGATTACTGCATCCATTTTGAATTTATTTCTGACATTTAGTGAACATTTCATTCCTTCAAAGAGAAAATCAACTTGAAAGCAAACTAGAGCAGGAACTTTTAGGTCATTCCTTTCCCTAAAAAAGTGAACAAGTGAAAAGAAATATTTAGGAAATGTTTGAGACATCCATGATAGATGTAGCACTAACCTAGAAGTCAAATCAAGTATTAGATTTTTATTATGTATACACACACATACATATACAAACAAGATTTATACATGTACAAATGCATGGCATAGTTGAGTATTAAAGTTTATTAAAATGTATTAGTTGATGGAAATTAACTTCAAAATTATTTTAAAAAGCTGTCAAAATCAATTTTGATTTTTTGAATGGAATTATGTGATTTATTTTAATATAAATGTCCATTTCTTAAATTATTCTGTGTATAAAAATATTGATATAAAATCAACAAAAAATGATTTTTAAGATATTTTACATTTTATCTCAATATTTTACAACAGAAAATATGAAATATTTTGTAAAATATTCATTTTTAAATAATTTCATGTTAATTTCTGCACATTTTTATATGCAAAGATAATGAGAAAAATTAATTTTTACTGATATTAATATCAAGATGTTACAATATATTAATGTATTTGTAAAGTGCAATTGCAATTTTTTTGTTTCTATATTTCTTTTCACATTATATATATATATATATATATAATATATATATATTTATTTATTTATTTATATTTATATATCACACTGAAGTCAAACTAAGTGTATAATATATATAAAACAATATTCTCTTTCAACAATTTTATGCATCTTTGTGAATCACAGAATGATATAATCATTAATTTATATTTAAAAAACCATATAATTGTATTTAAAGTTTTAAGTTAATTAATGTTAACTTTAATATGCTTTTTCTAAGTTTTCTTTATAGTCAAAATAACTTCCATCTAATATATTTCTTTAAACCTTAGAATATTTGTTTAAAATATTTTCTCTTAAAACACATTTTCTGAAAATATTTTGAAAGCATTTAATTCTTGAAAGGACCTTGTATAATATTAAATGTATAATAGACATATATGTTTCTTATTACAACTTTGATTTTAGATTTATTACATTTTACCACAAGCTCAACAGGTCGAGTCGTGACACTAGATAAAAGATTAGGCATGGTTCTTTGGGAATTAGATCTTAAAAGTCCGATAATAGCGATGTACACCTTAACTGAAGATGGATTATTAACAGTTCCTTTTACAAGTATTGCCGAAGGGACACTGGATTCATTATTGAGAAGACTTGCTGCAAAATCAACTGATATTCAATTATTGTAAGTTAAAATATGCTTAAGATGAGAAACAAATTCCATACTTTGAAGAGATTAAACAAATAAAAAATGCATGTCTTCAAACAAGCTAATTATACTGATTTTTTGTTTTAGTAAAACTTTATATGTCGGGCAACATCGGTATGGTCTTTATGCTTTACCATCGCTAGTTGATACGGATACGACGACGATATCAAGCAATATTGAGCACTTGTTGCTGGAGGGGCCATTATTAACCTCGCATCTTGATACAGATGACAATGAAGTGCCACTGCCAGGAAATCATGTTTTTATTTCTAACATTGATGTAGCTAATGACTATCAAAGCTTCAAACGCACTAAAAATATCATTATGTTAGGTAATGTATACAAATTATGTTCGTAGCTGTGCATTATGTGAATCAATAAGTATATATTATAATATTGTGTATTATATATACAGAGTGTATAAAAAGTGCTGGGATGGCAAAATACTTCAAAAAGCATTTTAGAAAAAAATATTTCACACAAAAGTTGTATGGTTTGAAGAAGAATATAAAATAGCTGTATATTTTTTTTTACAAACGGCATCACTTATCGATCTTTGGAAATTTCAAAATCATCAAATTAACAAAAATCAGGACGCTATTGTTACAATGTATTCTTGACACCAAATAGAGTAAAAAAATTTAGTACCACTTTCTTTTTTGACAAACAGCAAGATATCGCAAGTTAAATATTGAAGAAGTTATCAAGTTTTCCTTAAATATTTCAAAAAATTATTAGACAAAAAAATGTTTTAAACAAAAATTATTCGAATTGATTGGTAGAAAAAGATGATATAATAAAAAATTGGGATTTCCATTTTAGAAAATTAATCATCAGTGAATATCTCGAAAGTATTGTCATCTGTAAACAAAATTATATAGTTGTTTTATATTCCCCTTGAAACTATACAACTCTTGTATGAAACATTTTTTTCTGGAACGCCTTGTTTTCGAGAGATTTTACCGGTCTAGGACTTCGGATACCTTATATATATACTGGGTAATCCGAAATTCCCGCATTCGGAGTACAGGACATGATACTTTATGCTAAAACAAAAAACTTTTTCCTTTAGCAAAATTACGTCCGACAAGTAGTTTTTGTAGGAGAGCGTGTTAAATTTAACGAATAAGTGCTCTTGTCTATCTAGCGCTCAGGACCGGCGCGCGCTCCTCACTCGCGTGTACCTAGTCCGTGATTAGTAATCATAAGTAGTGTCTTTTAAGACGCTCATACGGTTCTGTTGTGATTAGTTTACGACATTTTAAGACTGTGCTTAACACAATTTTAAATAATAATTAATTATGAACAATACCAGGATTTTACCTGCTTTCGTATTTATATTGCTTAAATAATGAAAAGTTAATAAAATAAGTACTGCCTTTATTTCTTACGTAATAAATGAATAAAATATTGTCTGGTTGCACAATATTATCTGAAAATAAAGACAAATGTAAATAGTAATATGTTTTGCGAGCTGTGAGCATTCTATTATTTCAAATATTACGTGATAATTAAATAGTATCATTAAACTTAAAGATTAATTTACTGATCAAGCGTATACATAGGAGTATGCATATTTGTAAGAGTGATTAAAAGTAAAATATTTGAATTAACGTCTTTTAAGAGCTCTTTTTTTATTTTTTTATAATAAAGGGTGTCCTAAAATTCATACAAGAAGTAATTTTGATAGAAAGCACAGGTTTATAATTAAAAACTGTAAATTTTTTTTAATTCATAAAGTATATGGTATAGGGTTATGTATGGAATAGCATATCGGGTAAACGGCCACAGCGAAGAGAGTTCGTTGAATGGATTATGGAACAACAAGTGGATGCTGATTTTTCGAACAAAATCTTCAGCGATGAGGCTCATTTTCTTCTTGATGGCTTGGTTAATCGACAAAATTGTTGTATTTGGAGTTCAGAAAATCCACGAATGATTGTTGAGAAACAAATGCATCCACAAAGTGTCACTGTTTGGTGCGGATTTTGGGCTGGAGGCATCATCGGACCATTCTTCTTCGAAAATGCGGTTGGTCAGGCAATAACAGTTAATGGTTGCTATCGCGATATGATAAACCAGTTTTTTGTGCCTAAATTGCAAGATATGGATGTGGACGACATGTGGTTTCAATAAGACGGTGGCCACATGCCATACAGTCCGAGAAACAATTCAATTACTGCATGAGTCATTTCCTGGTCGTGTGATTTCCCGTTTTGGTGATCAGATTTGGCCGCCCAAATCATGCGATTTAACGCCGTTGGACTTTTTCTTTGGGGTTTTTTGAAGTCTAAGGTTTTTGCCAACAAGCCCACGACCACCCATGCCTTGAAGGAGGAAATTGAGCGCTGTTTCAACGAAATTCAGCAACATTTATGCAAAACGGTCATGGAAAATTTCAGCAAAAGAGTGCATATGTGCCAGCAAAACCATGGAGGCCATTTACCTGATATGCTATTCCATACATAACCCTATACTGTATACTTCATGAATCAATAAAAAATTTACAATTTTTAATTATAAAACTGTGTTTTCTATCAAAATTACTTCTTGCGTGAATTTTGGGACACCCTTTAGAAAATACAAAGAACTTATTTAAAATTCAAATTGTGTGATATACTCACATCACGGTCTACATTTACATATTATTGCTTATATATGTTAGCCTTTCAATACGTACTTTCCTTACATGTTTTAATTATTGCGAGGAATATTGCTATAGCCTCAATGGTCAAGTTGGTTAAGAAAATAAATCATTGAGGCTATAGCAATATTCCTCATAATAATCGAAACATATAAGGAAAGTACTTATTAAAAGGCTAACGTGCATAAGCAATAATAAATAAATGTAGACCATGACGTGAATATATCACACAATTTGAATTTTAAATAAGTTCTTTGTATTTTCTATTATAAAAAAATAAAAAGAGAGCTCTTAAAAGAAAAGTTAATTCAAATATTTTACTTTTAATCACTGTTACAAATATGCATACTCCTATGTATACGCTTGATCAGTAAATTAATCTTTAAGTTTAATGATACTATTTAATTATCACGTAATATTTGAAATAATAGAATGCTCACAGCTCGCAAAACATATTACTATTTACATTTGTCTTTATTTTCAGATAATATTGTGCAACTAGACAATATTTTATTCATTTATTACGTAAGAAATAAAGGCAGTACTTATTTTATTAACTTTTCATTATTTAAGCAATATAAATATGAAAGCAGGTTAAATCCCGGTATTGTTTATAGTTGATTCTTATTATTTAAAATTGTGCTAAGCACAGTCTTAAAATGTCGTAAACTAATCACAACAGAACCGTATGAGCGTCTTAAAAGACACTACTTATGATTACTAATCACGGACTAGGTACACGCGAGTGAGGAGCGCGCGCCGGTCCTGAGCGCTAGATAGACAAGAGCACTTATTTGTTAAATTTAATACGCCCTCCTGCAGAAACTACTTGTCGGACGCAAATTTGCTAAAAGAAAAAGTTGTTTGTTTTAGCATAAAGTATCATGTCCTGTACTCCGAATGCGGGAATTTCGGATCACCCAGTAAGTGTATATATACAGGGTGTACATGAGTAAATGATATAACTTTTTACCACACGATTTAGCATTACCGACAGCACTGTAATTAATTGAGATGCGTATAGATATTACACGCATCGTATCTTTATTGGCAAGTTCAGATGATTGACTTTTTGGCTGCTTGAACCAAGATCCTAGTACGAAAAGATATAGATATTTAACGTGGTAATGCATTATAAAAATATGAAAATGGTCACGAAAATTACGCCTGTAGCGGGAAAGATTTTAAGACTCACGTAACGTTATTTTTTGTTATATTTTTATGATGCATTACCACGTAAATTACGTATCTATACTTTTTCGTGCTAAGGTTTCAGCTCAAGCAGTCGAAAATCATCAACCATCTGAACTTGCCGATAACGACGCGTTGCAATATATACGCGATTAACTACAGTGCTGTTGGTAATGTTAAATCGTGTGATAAAAAGTTGGATCACTTGTATACATCCTGTATATACATCCGGTATATACATGTATATACCGGATGTTTCAGACCACCCGGGTCACCCGATTTTTTCGTCAACGCGACATTTTAGAGAAAAATATTTCAGACAAAAGTTGTAGAGATTCAAAGGATCTATTTACTGACGCTATGAATTTGACTTTGAGATGACCTTGAAAAGTCCAGTCAAAATCAACATAAAACTTTTAAATGGATACCCTAATTTTTTATTACATCATCTTTTTCTAGCAATTAATTCGAACAACTTTTGTCTGAAACATTTTTTTATTTACCTAATATTTTTTTAGATATTTAAGGAAAACTTGATAACTTTTTCAATATTTAACTCACGATATCTCGCTAACCATTTATCAGAAGAGAAAGTGGTACTAGACATTTTGCTTTATTTAGTCTCAAGAATATATTGTTCCAATAGCGCTCTGAATTTGATTAATTTGATGATTTTGAAAAGAGGAGGGTCCCTAAGGCCTGTTTTCGGCATCCTTCAAAATTGGACCAAAATGGCTGGAACCACTTCCTTATACCCTTGGAAGTAATATTTAGTCAATTCCAGCCTAAACGGAAGTATTTAGAGTGTATACTTCAAAAGTATACATGGTGCATCAGCGCGCCCGTATCAAGCATTTCTTTGGAAAACTAAACGTTTCTGAGAAAAATGTTTCAGATAAAAGTTGTATGGTTTCAAGGGGAACATAAGATGGTGTCATTGGTTTGACCTCGGATAATCATTTGAAGGTCACGTAAATGTCGATTTCAATATTTTATATAGAACCCCTTATTTTTACATATCTTGTAGCTTATCTCGAGAGCTTTCCAAAACACTTATAACTAAGTCATTTTTCATTAAATACTTTGCAAGTTATGAGGCTTCTTACAGATAGATTTGTAGAAACGTTACTTAAGGAGATCCGAGATTGAAATCATATTATTTATTCTTGTTGATTCTCCACATGTGAACAGTAAAATCGTAAACGTAATCTTCCTTTAAGAAGCCACGTAAAGTGGGGTGTTGGATTTACGTGAGTCCCCTTGCCTGTCACTTTTTATTAATTATCAATCCACGCTTAACAAAAACCCGAAGTTTAGCCAGGAAAGGTACAACAACAAGCAGCGACTTAGCTTTGCAGATAATGCATTTATGTGTCATAGATGGTCTACTAAAAGGAATAGTTATTGTTTCGTTTGCAGGAACATTAATATTTTCTGTCATATTGGAAACGCCTAATTATAAATTGCAATTCACTGTAGAACAAATCTGAATAATTATGCAAGATTAAAAACTAAAGAAGGAGAAAAAATAAAGAAGAAAAACTCAAAAATAACAAGATATCTTTTTGCGTAATAAAAAAATCTCGAGAAGCAGCTCTGACAAGAACTAGTTTTATTTTTATCATAACCAGGTCCCTGGGTACGCGTATACACGCATTTTGTGTATCTCTAACATTAAGATGTGAGGTCGGATCCGATATAAGGCCATGGACATAAGCAGAACTTGGTCTATTGAATTAAAAGCTTAAGGGATCGCAGTTGCTCAAAAAGGTGCATACAATTCTTAAAACAGTTCTTTTCAAAACTTCGTATTTAGCCTTGCGGCAGAAAATACGTCAGTCATTTCTTTCAAAAGTATTTGTAATAAGTGTTTCTACGTGATCTACGATAGTGTTTTGGAAAGCTCTCGAGATAAGCTACAAGATATGTAAAAATAGGGGATTCTATATGAAATATTGAAATCGACATTCACGTGACTTTCAAATGACTATCCAAGGTTAAATCAGTGGCACCATCTTATGTCCCCCTTGAAACCATCCAACTTTTATCTGAAACATTTTTCTCAGAAACGTTTAGTTTTCCAAAGAAATGCTTGATACGGGCGCGCTCATGCACCATGTATACTTGAAGTATACACTCTAAATACTTCCGTTTAGGCTGCAATTAACTAAATATTACTTACAAGGGTATAAGGAAGTGATTCCAGCCATTTTGGTCCAATTTTGAAGGGTGCCGAAAACAGGTCTTAGGGACCCACCTCCTTTCAAAATCATCAAATTAATCAAATTCAGGGCGCTATTGGAACAATATATTCTTGAGACTAAAGCAAAAAGTCTAGTACCACTTTCTCTTCTGATAAATGGTTAGCGAGATATCGTGAGTTAAATATTGAAAAAGTTATCAAGTTTTCCTTAAATATCTAAAAAAATATTAGGTAAATAAAAAAATGTTTCAGACAAAAGTTGTTCGAATTAGTTGCTAGAAAAAGATGATGTAATAAAAAATTAGGGTATCCATTTAAGAGTTTTATGTTGATTTTGACTGGACTTTTCAAGGTCATCTCAAAGTCAAATTCATAGCGTCAGTAAATAGATCCTTTGAAATCCTACATATTTTGTCTGAAATATTTTTCTCTAAAATGTCGCGTTGACGAAAAAATCGGGTGACCCGGGTGGTCTGAAACACTCGATGTACTGGTCACCCGATTTTTTCATAAACGCGACATTTTAGAGAAAAATATTTTTCAAAAGTTGTAAGGCTTCAAAGGATCTATTTACTGACGCAATGAATTTGATCTTAGGATGACCTTAAAAAGCTCAGTCAAGATTAACATAAAAATCATGAATAGAAACCCTAATTTTTTATCCTGTCTTTTTCCACCAATTAATTTGGACAACTTTTGTCTAAAATACTTTTTTATTTGCTTAATATTTTTTTAGATACTTAAAAAAAACTTGATAACGTTTTCAATATTTAACTTACAATATCTTGCTAATTATTTATCGGAAGAAAAAGTGATACTAGACATTTTTGCTCTATTTAATCTCAAGAATATATTGTTTCAATAGCACCCTATTTTTGTTAATTTGATGATTTTGAAGTTTCGAAAAGTCAATAAATTAACTAAAGTCAGAGCGTTAATGTAAAAATATATTCTTGAGACTAAATAAAGCAGTAAAGTCTAGTACCACTTTTTTCGGATAAATAGTTAGCGAGATATTATAAGATAAATATTGAAAAGTTACCGAGTTTTCCGTAAATATCTAAAAAAAATATCAGGCAAACAAAAAAATGTTTTAGATAGAAGTTGTTTAAATTAATTTGTGGAAAAAGACGATGTAATAAAAAATAATAGCGGTGTTTATTGATTAATAATTAATCGTCCAGGGAGATCGCTCTTCAATTTTAAGGACCGCTGTTGATTTTTCGATAGTACAACTGATCGTCCCTGTTCAACCAAGAATCGAATGACGGGCATCATTACATATGCATGTATACCAAATTCAACTTATTTATTTTTCTTATATAATAGAATATTACAAACGCGCGCTACGCGCGCGCCATTTTAGTTTATTCATATTAAAGTTTAGAATAAATATTATAAATCAAAAATAACCCCTGGAGTGTAATACAAGTTCGATAATATCCGACTCCAACGATGTATTAGGCGCATACAGTTTGAAATTCCATGACATATATTTTCTGCATAGTAACGCATAACCGTACAACCAATGAAAATTTCGACGTTTAAGGTTTCTATTCAAGACCATCTTAAGCTCTTTCTCCTTCTCTCTCTTTCTCTCTCTCTCACTCTCTTCCTCCCTCTCTCTCACTCTCTCCCTCCCTCTCTCACTCTCTCCCTCCCCCTCTCTCACTCTCTCCACCCCCCCTCTCTCTCTCTCTCGGGTGAGTAAGAAGGTGCCTTGTCACGCTCTGCAAAGAATAAAAATTGAGTGAGTGAAAGTTATTTGGCAGTCAAAATAATTTTATAGTGTGGTTATGGATGCGATAGGTACTCGAAGGAGGTGTTATAGAATAGAGGATTTGATTATAGATAGTGGAGAGTGAATATATAATAAGTGAGTAAATTGTGACACACATGTTAAGATGTGTCAGCATAATTGAGTCCGCATGTGGCGACATACGTATGGGTAGCAGATGAACAAACTAAGTAAATGATAATCGGCGGTATCGATAAACTAGAGACAAATGGATAAATTCAAAGCACCCGTAATTTGCAGACTCTGTAAAAAGGAAATTAAAACGGTAACGTCTAGATGTGTGCCATGTGATAAATTTTTCTACCCAGGCTGCATTAAGCAGCATAAAACATACGATAAAGCTAATGAATTGGTACCGTGCGAAGGAAAGGTGGAAAAATATGTAATAAAAAGTGACATTATATCGGGAGAAGGTAGAGAGAGTAAAGTGTCAACTGCAAAAGATGGACAGAGTCAAAGGGAGAAGTGTGTATCACCAACACAATCAATATCAGGAAGTATAAAGGATACGAGAATTGAGCATATACAGGGTGTCCCATTTAACCTGACAAATCGTAATATCTGGAAAACTACATGTCGGATAAAAAAAAGTGGGTAATGAAATTTGTTCATCTCGAAGGGGGACATCCAATGATATCAAACTCGACCTCCCACTCCACTCCCGGGGGGTGGGGATGGGGGACAATTTTGAAATCTTAAATGGGAACCCCCATTTTTATTGCAGATTCGGATTCTATGCTATAAAATACGTAAGTTTCGTCCGAAACTTTTTTTTTGATTCGTGATAGATGGCGCTGTAATCGCAAAAAATTAGATGTTCTGCAATTCTCCAGAAATGATCATTGGATTGAAAAATAAAAAAATACCTGTTCAATATTTTTAAAAATATTTTTAAGAAACAACAGTTATTCTCCCCATCCCCTCGGGGTAGGGTGGGTGGTAACGTTCAAATCTCAAATGAGAACCCACATTTTTCATTGCAGAATTAGATTTTACGTGAAGTTTTTATGGAAACAATTTTTTTCATTTGTGATAGATAGCGTTGAATTTTTCCGAGAAACTACTTTTAGCGTTACCCAGGAACAACGACAAGGACGTAGTAGCTTTCTGTTCTCTTCGGGGTGCTTGTTTTAGGTGAGTCCCCTCGCCTCTCACCACCGGGGTGATTTTGCATAATTAATTTGTTAGTGGCATCTCTCCATCGTCCGCGTCCATAGAACTTAAGAGACAATCATTATTAGACACTTACCTTTCTAATCAGGAGAGGTGCTTAATCAATTTTTGAAGAGTGTTCCATGCCACTATCATTCTCTTCTGACTTTGCATCATGGATTATGTAACTGTGCAAGAAAAAATTGAAATGATTTTCATTTATGGCGAATGTAGAAGAAATTTTGACGATGTTGTCAATTTGTATACTGAGCGTTTTCCTGAAAGAGTACGATCACGTTCTTTCGTTAGAGTTGTTACACAGTTTTGTACTGATGGAAGTGTACAACTGAAGAAAAGAACGCGTAGAGCTACTGTTTGTGAAGAATATAATCAAATATCAGTACTAGCTGCAGTGGCTCATAATCCACATGCGAGCGTCTGAGAAATTTCGCACCAATCAGGAATTCCTCGTACGAGTGTTTGGAGAATTATGAAGTTCCATAAATTGAATGAAAAATGTGGGTTCTCATTTGAGATTTGAACGTTACCACCCACCCTACTCCGAGGGAATGGGGGGGGGGAATAACTGTTATTATGTTTTTTAAAAATATTTTTAAAAATATTGAACAGATTTTTTTATTTTTCAATCCAATGATCATTTCTGGAGAATTGCAGAAAATCTAATTTTTTGCGATTACAGCGCCATCTATCACGAATCAAAAAAGAAGTTTCGGACGAAACTTACATATTTTGTGGCGTAGAATCCGAATTTGCAATAAAAAAAATGGGGGTTCCCATTTAAGATTTCAAAGTTGCCCCCAATCCCCACCCCCAGAGGGTGGGGTGGGAGGTCGAGTTTGATATCATTGGATGTCCCCCTTCGAGACGAACAAATTTCATTACCCACTTTTTTTTATCCGACATGTAGTTTTCCAGATATTACGACTTGTCAGGTTAAATGGGACTTCCTGTATACAAGATGGTAAAGGAAATAAAGGACGAGATGATAGGAAGAGACGTACTTAGAAGGAGTATAGCGGAAGTTATAAAGGATGAAATGAGGAGTTTAAGAGAGGAAATACAGCAATGGAAAATTGAAGAAGTTAAAACAATGATTGGGGAGACAGTGAAAAATGAAATACAAAAAGTATTGAACGGCATACCAGTGTCAACCATGGGAGCAGGAGAATTAAAGAAAAGTTATAGTGGTGCTGTGAAAAATACCGAGAGAGAATCAATGATAATCATTAAACCAAAGGACGGAGATAAAAATAACTCAAGTGAGGACACAAAAAGGGATATCAAAAAAATCGATATCTGAAAACTGGGTGTAGGAATCACAAAGATGAAAAACAAGGGGAGCGGTTATAGTGGGATGTGAAAATATGTCGCAAGTTGAAAAGCTCCAGAAAGAAGTTGTGAAAGGTCTGGGAGAAAAATATGTAATAAAGCACCAAAGAAGAGAAATTCGAAAATGAAGATATTCGATGTCGACGGAGAAGATTGTGAAGAGGAACAAGATTTTTGGAGGAAAATAGAAGAACAAAACGGGTTATAGGAAAGCAGTATCGAAGGGAAAGTAATATATAAAGCGGTGAAGAATAATTCGAAAAAGGAAGCAGTAATAGTGGAGGTAAATACTGAAACGAGGGATAAATTTCTACAGTTGGAAAAGTTGAAAATAGGATGGAATTTGTGCAAAGCGCAAGGCTATGTAGGGATTTTAAGATGCTACAAGTGTTGTGGATACTATCATTTTGCGAAAGATTGCACGAAGAAGGTAGCGTGCAGAAATTGTGCAAATAATCATGCAACGAGGGAGTGTAAAAGTGAGACAAAAAAGTGTATAAATTGTGAGGAAAAGTAAGGCTTTTAAGATAAGAAATTTGAGGTCGGATCACTCGGCATATGATAGAAATTGTCCGTATTATAAGAAAGTGATGGAGAAGCACAGAGATAGAAATTTATGTAACGATAGATAGCAATCAATGAATGTGAAAAGGAATGTAAAAAGAAGCAGAGTAATCTGCTTAAATGTGCAGGGTTTTATGAAACACAAAGACGAAATAGAGAATGGGTTGATAAGAAAATATAGGCCGATTATAATGGGATGTACAGAGACTCATGTAACGCAGCAGATTGAGGAGCATGAATTGTATATTGGGGGATATGCATGTGTGCGGGGAGATTCAGAGACAAATAGAACAGGCAGGGTATTGTTATATGTAGATGAAAGAATTAAATTTGATGCAAAGGCGATAGAGACTTGTGAAAAAAATTGGTGGATGATAACAGTTAAAATAAGAGATACGAGTTTTAAAGATATAATTACGGTAGTTTATCACTCACCAAATGGTAAAGATGCCAGTTTTATTGGCTTTCTTGAGGAAACATGTACTAGAGATATGCAGAATGATAACGTAATAATGATGGATGACTTTAACATCGATATGAAAGTAAATAAGTACACCAAAAACAAACTGACTAGAGTAATGAACTCAGTAGGATTTAAAGCAATTAGTAAAGGAGGCAACCAGAATTACAATTGATTCTGAAACGATGATAGACTTAGTCTTTTCAAATGTTAAAATAGAAGTAGAGGTATGGCATGAACCAAAGATAACGGGTCATTCTGCATTGGTGTTGTATGGTAAGGGGAAACTGAAAGAAAATGAGAGAAAAAGTATTAGATATAGAGATTATAAGCGAATGGATGTTAACAAATTTAAAAGAATGGTAAGCACTAGTTTAAATGCTATTGAAGGAGACGAAATTGATATGTTAGCAAATTCGGCGGTAAATGAAATTATAAAAAATCTTGATGCAACAGCACTACAAAAGACAATTTTATTAAGACAGAAATGGCAGGGAAGTCAATGGTATTGTGGATACATATAGCAACTGGTAAAAAAGAGGGATGAAGCACATAGGATAGCTTGTAAATGTAAAAGTGAGGAAAACTGGGAAATTTCGAAGATTAAGGAATAAAACGGTACAGATGTGTAGGAAAGCTAAAAGGGAGTGCATAGAAGAAAAACTTGATAAAAATAAGAAAGATCCAAAGAAAATGTGGGGAGTGTTAAAAGAAATGTTGAAAGGTAAGATAAATGACAAGGAACTTAATGAACTACGTATAGGAAAGAGAATAGTGAAGAACGTAGAGGTAATAGCTGAGGAATTTAATTGTTTTTTTTTGTTGAAAGTATTAGGATGCTATGTAAGAGGGATCATACGATAGGTTATATAAAAAATAGAAAATATACGGACAGTGTTTCAGAAGAATTTGCACAAATTGAGGTAGAGCAATTACTTAAAATAGTACGGAAAATGAAAACAAGGCACTGCAGAAGGAATAACGGTAGAGATAATGAAACATATAGTAGAGGTAGCAGCAGAAAAAATATGTCATATATAACAAATCACTCGAAAAAAGAATGTTCCCTAATGAATGGAAGGAAGCGGTTATAATTTCGATACCCAAAATTCGAGGAACAAATAAAATTGAAGAGTTCAGGCTGGTTAATAAATTATCGGTATATGAGAAGATTTTAGAGATAGTAGTTCAAAGTCAGTTAGTGGAATATTTAGATGAAAATGAGTTGCTTAGACAGTGTCAGTCGGGTTTTAGAGCGAACCATTCATGTGAAACTGCTTTACAGTGGGTAATCTCGGACTGGAAGAAATCAATAGCGGAAGGAAAGATGATAGGGATGGTGTTTTTAGACCTAAGAAGAGCATTCGAGATTGACAGAAAAATAATGATAAAAAAATTACAATGGTATGGGATAAAAGGAGCAGTTTCAGAATGGTTTAGAAGCTACCTGGGAAAAAGAACACAAAGAGTAAAAGTAAATGGGATACTGTCATCTCCAATAAACGTAGATTTGGGAGTTCCTCAGGGATCGGTTCTTGTTGTTCCTGATATATGTAAATGACATTGTTGAGGCCATTATGAATAACTGTGCAATAGACTGTTTGCAGACGATGCATTGATATATAAAACGGGGTACTCAAGTATGGAAATTAATAGTAGACTAAACGAGCAAATGAGGAAAGTGGAAAAATGGTTAAAATTAAATAGGTTGTGTAAATGTAGATAAAACTAAGGTCATATTAATAAGAGGAGTTAGAAATAAGGTAACAGAGAATTATATAAAAATTAAGTTACATAATAGAGTTTTAGAAGTTGTAAGTGATATTAAATATTTGGGAATAATAATAGATAAAAACCTAAAGTTCATGAAACATGTGGATTACATAAGTAAAAAAGTAGGAGCCAAATTAGGTGTTATGCGCAAAGTAGGGAGAGATATATCAGCGAATATGAGATGTATAATTTACAAGGCCATAATTGCCCCGTTATTTGATTATTGTATGTCAATACTAGCGGGTGTAAGTAAAACAAACGTACAACACTTGCAAAAACTACAAAATCAAGGCATGAGAATTATACTTAGATGTAACACGAGAGTTAGAATTATAGATATGTTAGAGGCATTTTATGTCAATAAATAAAAGGATTGAATATAATGTTTGCATACTGGTACATAAAATTGTAAATGGTTTATGTCCAAAATATTTGCAAAATAAGATGCAGTTAGTGCAAAATGTAGGAAGAGGAAACTTAAGACAAGGAGCTAATATATAGGGTGCACGATTTATCTGAAGACATTGAAATATCTCGAGAATTATGCATTGGATAAAAAAAAATGGTTAGTGAAAGTTGTTAGTCTCGAAGGGGGACATCCAATGATACCAAACTCGACCTCCCACCCCACCCCCTGGGAGTGGGGGTTGGGGGCAACTTTGAAATCTTAAATGGAAACCGCCATTTTTTATTGCAGATACGGATTCTACGCCACAAAATACGTAAATTTTGTCCGAAACTTTTTTTTTGATTCGTGATAGATGGCGCTGTAATCGCAAAAAATTATATTTTCCGCAATTCTCCAGAAATGATCATTGGATTGAGAAATAAAAAATACCTGTTCAATATTTTTAAAGAACATAATAAAAGTTATTCCCCCCCCATCCTCTCGGGGTAGGGTGGGTGATAACGTTCAAATCTCAAATGGGGACCCACATTTTTCATTGCAGAATTAGATTGTACGTGAAATTTTTATTGAAACAATTTTTTTCATTCGTGATAGCGTTGAATTTTTCCGAGAAACTACTTTTAGCGTTACACAAGAACAACGACGAGGACGTAGTAGTTTTATATTCCCTTCGGGTGCTTTTTTAATGTGAGTCCCCTTGCCTCTCACTGTTCAATTAATTAGAGTAAGTGTTCGAAATTTTTACCTTCAACTTCAATATACTTATTGATCCTTTTTTCAAATGACTGTACACAGAATAGAAGCATATCTGCGGGAGTTTCAGCGCAAGCGTTTCTTATGCGTTCTACCATGTTTTCACGAGTTGTTGGCACTTGTTGATTTAAAAATATTGAACAGGTATTTTTTATTTCTCAATCCAATGATCATTTCTGGAAAATTCAATCTGCGGAAAATATAATTTTTTGCGATTACAGCGCCACCTATCACGAATAAAAAAAATAGTTTCGGAAAAAATTTACGTACTTTGTGGCGTAGAATCCATATCTGCAATAAAAAATGGGGGTTTCCATTTAAGATTTCAAAGTTGCCCCCAATCCCCACCCCCAGAGGGTGGGGTGGGAGGTCGAGTTTGGTATCATTGGATGTCCCCCTTCGAGACTAACAACTTTCATTAACCACTTTTTTTTATCCAATGCATAGTTCTCGAGATATTTCAATGTCTTCAGATAAATCGTGCATCCTGTATATTGATAGGTGTAAGACCAGAGAAGAATAAAAAATGTTGCATGATGGAATACAGATATATAATGCCTTTTTTTTTTTGGTAACGCAGGGGAAATCCATCATGGATATCCCCGACCCTTTGGGGGGATCGGGGGTTATTCAGACTCCTGACTAAAACCCCTGCGGGATGTCTACCATTCGGACCGTTGTGAGGGGAGTTAGGGGGACTGCTCCCGCATTCCCTCCCCAACACCCCGGCCCCAGGGCTTTTCGGGAGTCCCACGCCATCGAGTATTGCGCCCTGTCCCACTCAGGGAGTTCAGGGCGCGGTCCCCCGGTCTGTTCCCTGACCGGGTTAGCCTTCCGGTGATTACTTGGAGGGCGGAACATCCACCCTCCCTCCGCGCTCCCCCATCGCTCCCCTCCAAAGGAGAGGGGAGCGGAGGAGTGGAGCCCAGCTCCAAACCGGGCTTCCATCCCCCCTTCGCCTACCCTATCCGACGTTTAGGGGGAAGGAGGGCGGGCATCATGCACCCGTCGGCCCCACCCCCCCCGCGCGTCCGAAGACGAGCCCGAGGCGGCCGAGGAGGCAGCCTCAGTCTAGCCGGTGGCCTGTCCTCCTCGGCCGGCGCTCCCTCGGGCCCGCTGCCCAAACCCGGGGAGCGCCGCCCTCCCCGCCGCTGCCTGCGGTGGTCTCCGGGGCGACGCTCCCACTCGGCGGCCTCCTTCCGCGACAGAACACTGCGACAGAAGGAGGCTGCCTTTCCCCATACCTCCTCGCTCCCGCACATGCTCTTACCATGCGCGGGAGCGACAACTCATTCTCCCCGCACCCCACTGCCCGGGCCAGGACACCGCGTTCCCTGCTCCAAGCTACACACTCGGCCAGGGTGTGGTGCATGGTGTCGTCCGGCTCCGGGCAGTGGTGGCACCCGGTGGTGGGCTCCTTCTTTATCTGGTGCAGGTAATTACTAAAACATCCGTGTCCGGTCATCACCTGCACCAGATGAATGTAAATCCGCGCCCTCTCCTGCCTGCAAATTCTACAAGGCAGGGGCGGACAGCCGTCGTCGTCAGCTGCCTGAACTCCCGCGGGGCGGACATCGCGTCCGCCCACCGCTCCAGAGTTCGGGCAGCCACCCGGGACCTCAGGGCCGTTAATTCCCTGGCCGTTAATTCCCCCCTTTCGCGAAGCTCCTTGACTCTCCAATAGAGGATACTTCGTTCCTCGGCAAGGAGCTCCACGCGGTGGGGAGCCAACCAGGGTCGTTGCCGTCATATATGAAACGGAGCAGAACCCCCGAATCGCCCTCACAGCCACTACTCTCAGCGCCTGGCGCATTAGGC